>NC_053431.1:36838966-36965987 GCF_007990345.1 Gossypium hirsutum | reverse complement strand
AAATATCGAAACATTGGTTTTGATTCTTTTTGGTATATATATGTGGTTTAAGAGGTTATCTGCTTTGGGGTGTGTTTGGGAGGTCCCAAGTTCAAGTTTTAACTTGGGCTAAATTTTGGTTTTATTTGAGTAAAGCCTGACTTTAGGTCAATGGGCTTATAAAGAATTGATGGTAAAAACCTAACAGAATGGGCCTGCTGATTTAGTGGTTAAGATGTATGTTGGTGTGTTGGAGGTCTGGAGTTCGATTCCCTACAGTAGCAATGGGATTATTTTTGCTGCAAGTTTCAATAAAGTGTTGGGTTTTATTAAAATTCTGAGTTGAAGGTTTTAGGAAAAATTAGGGGTTTTCTTATTTTCTTCATTTTGGAAAAATATTTTCTCTGTCGTTTTTCCTCTTCCAAACCCTGACTGTCGAACTTCTCTTCTTCTTTTTCCCTTTTTCTCCATTTTTCTTCTCTTTCGTTTTCTTCTTTTTCGATTAGTTGTGGCGTGTTGCTAGTGGTTTCGTCAGTTCGGTAAGTTTGGTTTTTAATAAAAGTTAAGGGATTTCCTTGGAGATTGTTTAGGAGGGATTTTGGTTGTTATTTAGGGAATATTCTAGGGCTTGTGGATCATTAATCGAGCATTTAACAGTGAGGAATCACCGTTATTCGTTGAAGGTAAGTAGATCTCTCGTTTTGGGATTTGTCTATTCTTAATAATCTGACTTAAGAGACTGATTTTGGGCTCGGTATTGTCGATTTTAGGCTTTAGAGTGCTCGTGGTTGAATTAATAGTAAAAACGAACCAGGTGTGTACTCCGATTACACAGAAAATGAGTTTTGGCAAAATCTAAAAAGTGGCTTGTCGACGCCACACAGGCGTGTGGTCTGCTCGTGTGGTAGCCTGCGTCGCGAGACACAGGCGTGTCATTGACAAGCTAGGCTGTGCGCGCGCCACACGGGCGCGATGAACACGGGCGTGTGATGGCTTGTAAGCCATGTGCAAGGTACGGGCTCAGGCAAGTGGGCCGTGTGGGCTACACGGGAGTGTGTGCCCACACTGGTGAACCACACGGGTGTGTGAGAATCTAGGCCAGGCCGTGTGATCCACACGGGCAAGGCCAATTTGGGCCGTGTGACCTACACGGGCGTATGGGCCCACACGGGCAAAGCACACGGGCGTGTGAGCCCCTTTAATCTGAAATGTTCTGTAAGGTTGCACGGGTCACCCAAGTCGACTGTGACCTGTAGTAGGGTCGGTAAGCCTTATCTAGACTCTTAATTCTGTGATGTATGGGTATGCATGATATACTTAGCATGATTGTCTGATTTGTTCTGTTTTGTAAACAAAGGTATGATCTGTTTGTCTGCATTATAGCATGCCATGCTTGTATGATGCATTGCATTGGGGTGGGTTTGACAAAGTGAAGGGAGTACCTGAAGGGCTTCATAAGCCCGTTATCTGGCAGCTAAGCTGCAGACTTATGATATGTGCTGTGACGCGATACTTTATGGTGTGTAGGGATAGATGGGTCAATTATATCCCCATATACAGTGTATAGGGATGGGTGGGTCGATTTTATCCCCGCATGGTGTGTTGGGTTAGACGAAGATGGTGTGAAGGGTTGGTGGGCATGATATTTCTGATATCTGATATGTTATGCATGCTATATCTGTATGGCTGAGGCTGAATAATTGTATTCTGTTATTTGTTTGTATGCATGTTGTTTGTGGGGATGTACACACTGAGTTGCGAAAACTCACCCCTTTATTTATTTATCTGTTCAGGTGATCCCCAGCAGTAGATGGATCGGTGTGACGGAGGGCTCGATGGTGACAACTGGTAGACATTTATGGATTTTTGAGTAACACTTTCTTTTGTCTGCTTTGTTTAAATATTTATTTTGAGTTTATTTTGGGGATTTTAAATTGTTAAATTATTGATTTATGAATTAATGATGTTTTAGCTTCCGCGTTAATGAAATGTTTTCACTTAATATTTGGAATAGAGATTTCATGACTTAAGTAAAGATAATAAACTGAACGATTTTTCTCTTGATAAGGTTTCTTAAAAAGGTTTCCTAAAAGTACTCTCATGTGACGCCATCATATTCAGCCATAACGTCTAGGCCGGGTTTGGGGTGTTACAGTATCTACACATTTTGACCCATACTTTATTTAATAATTAAAGCCCAATAAAATTTTAACCAAATTAGATCACTTTTAATTTGGGCTAAGCTATCATGATAGTAAATAATATCATGTAATTACCCTTATTATATATGTGATGTCCATATTTTCCAACATTTGGATATATGAATTTGGTTTAAGTGAAGTAAACATGGTCGATCGATGTGTTCTGGTTGAGGTTTATTATTGACCTATATTTTAATGTATAATTTGTATACATATTAGTTTAGAATTGGTAATTGATGAACTTTTATATTCAGTTGATGATAGGTAAATAAAAATATATGCCTATATCATGATTTCTGGTGATTCTGCATGAAGGGTTGAATTGCTTATATAATGTTTGATACGTAATGTGTTATGAAGATAAGTAGTTGTATGTTCGACTTTAGTATTTGACTATTTAGAATCAGTTTAAAATGGCAAAGAATATATATAATTTAAATGTTATATGGAAGATAAACTGGATGACCGAATATAAAATAAATAGTTTGGTTGTGTATATGCATTTTAGGCATGATATTTAGCGTGTATTAAGTGCACTCTAAGTTGTTATTTGTGCTCTAAAATGGTTAATTATATATAGATGATTTGGGTAAAATTTTTAGTATGTGAATTAGGCTTGATATGTTTAAGTATTAATGGTTCGAAAATGGTCCAAATTTGATGTGGTTAATTGTGCATAAGATTTCTATTGTTTAATGAAATATATATGATCATTTGGTGAAGTTGTTAATGCCGTATATGTTAATGGACAAAATGCCATGTGAGTTGTTTTATTTGATTTAATATGTGCATGTAAAGAAATATGAAATAAAATGTTTTATTTTTATTAGGTATTTGAATACCATTAAAGTGTTGAATATATGATTTGTATATGTATTATGATTACTAAAATCATGCTTAATATTTAATTAGACATATGTTTTATATATATATGAACATGACTTGTGTTAATGTGTGAATGATTGGAACTGTGCTTTTTTTCAGTAATACCACATGACCCTAATTCGGCGACAGATACGAGTTAGGGGTGCTACTAAAGAAAGTCCACAGGTCGTGTAGACATTTGAAATGGGATCACATGACCGTGTCCCAACTCGTGTCCGACCCCATGTAACTCACTAACTTGGGTCACACGGCCAGACCACACACTTGTGTGGCAGGCCGTGTACCCTTCGTAGTGGCCTTGAATGCCTGTGTGCCAAATCGTGTGCTAGGTCGTGTGAAAACTGGAGGGTATACTGACTTGTGCCACAAGGCCAAGCCACACGCCCGTGAGCTAGGCCGTGTGAAACTACTAACTTGGTTTCCAAAGAAATATAGAGGACACACGGCCGTGTCACCTGACTTTTTGTCACACATGATTGAGACACACACCTGTGTCTCTACCCGTAAGGACAAAAATAGGCCATTTTCCAAGCCATATTTCTCACCCAATGTAGTACCAACCAAAACATACCAAGTTGCATATGATCATATCATTAAGAGGCGTCCAAACTAACCAAAATTCAAGTTTGAAACATGCAACATCATTTCCATTAACCTAAGTGATCTTAGACATCACAATTGGCCTTTATACAAAATGCAAATATCACCTCCAAAAGCTACCTAAATGGTCAAACGCATACATGAGACATTGTCCTTAGAACTTAGCATGAAATTTCATCTCAATTCCAACCATCTGGTACCAAAACTCAATTTCACAACAAATGCATTCATATAACAACTATACACACAATTCACAAGACCATATATACATATATACATTTCAAAATATATGTCTAAATACAAGCCAATTCATACGGCCAAAATTCATCAAGACATAAAGGCTACATTAGCCAAAAGACCTATACATGCCATATAACCAAAATAGACAAAGTTCAAAAGTACCAAAACAACGGCTGAATAGTGTGATGAGATCTCCAACAACTTCCAATCCGAGCAAGCTTTGAAATCACTATAAAAGACAGAAAAGTAAATAGCTTAGTAAGTTTGTATGGCTAATAAGTACAACTTACCATTCATTCACAATTTAAAGAAGCATAAGTAAACATAGGTAAGTTTCAATCAGTCCAAAGGTTAGCACATAATCATAACCTTGTTAGTCATGTATGAATACATCAACTATGAATTACTTGTTTACACAAATACCTGAACTGGTTTGTATCATCTCTTATATCCTCCTACCATCATCTTTACCCATTGAACCATTTGGAATACTATCAAATAGTCGGGAATCTCGCACACTAAGTGCCGATACATGGTCGAAACCATCTCTATCTCATATCTCGTATATATGCTCACTCTCGAGCTATCACTGGGCTTGCTCACACAAGCTGATGGTTAAGATGTAGCTACACGCTCCTGCTCATACAAGCTGATGAGTAACCGCAACACATGCCAAAAAACTCAGCCACCAGTAGAACATACAGGACCAACACCCAAAACACAGTAACCTCTAATGACATGTCATTTGTATCGTATCTATTCCTAAGGTTCAATCGGGGTTCATAGATTGCCAATAACTTTTCGAGAATTTCCATGGTGTCGTATCATCACAATTATATCAATTAAGCATTCAAACACATATAATTTAATGCTTATTAAAAATACGAACTTACCTCGATCACAAAAACGACAAAGTAAGATCAGCTTGTCCAATTCTTTATCTTTTAATTGATCTAGATCCGTACGAGGCTGAACTTGATCTAAATATATTCAATCCATTTAGTATTCATTCTATTCAATCAAGCCCAAAATACATATTTTAGAAATTTATACTTTTACCCCCAATATTTTAACTTTTTTACAATTTAGTCCCTAGCTCATAAAAATGCAAATTCATGCAATTTAATCCATATCCATGCTTGCCGAATTTCATACAAGCTTATAGCAGCCCACACATTTCATTAAGTTGCACATTTCACAACATAATTTTCACATTCCCCTATTTAACATTTTCAACCAAAATCACTTTACAAAACTTGTTTATCTAACAACAACAATTTATTTTCTACCATCAAACATCAAAACACATACACATTTATCAATGGTATGTAACACCCCCTTACCCGAGACCGTCGCCGGAGTCGAGCATGAGACATTACTAAACTTATTTTAGCATTTAAACAAGTTCCAACAATTCTCGTAGTAAACTGTCCATCTGCGTCACAGTCGCTAAAAAAATCATATCTCGAGTTACGAAACTCAAATCAAATTCTGTAAATTTTTCCTAAAACTAGACTCATATATCTACTTACTAGTTTTTTTTCTAGAATTTTTGGTAGGGCCAATTAGTATAGTTTATTAGTGAAAGTCTCCCCTATTTCAGGGTTCGGCTACTCTGACCCCTGTGCACTACGAATCAAATTTCTTCCTGTACAGAGATCCAATGACCATGTCGTTTGTTTCTCTTAAAAATATAATCAATAAGGAATCCATACATATAAATTGTGAGTCCTAATTTTTTACAAAATTTATGATGAATTTCTAAAGTCATAACAGGGAATCCAGAAATCGCTTTGTCCCTGTTTCACTAAAACTTAAATATCTCATAAAATACAACTCTTTTACCTATTTTGCTTCTTCCACGTGAAAATAGATTCATTGAGCTTCAATTCCATGTTTTATTAATCATCTAATTCTATCTCTACTATTTTTAGTGATTTTTCAAACTCACATCACTGCTACTGTGTGATTCTATTTTATAGCCAATTTCACCATTTTATGGATTTCCATAGATTAGTTAGCACATAAAGCATACGTGTTATCAAATATAATCTTGATTAGCCACTCCAATAGCTAATCATTCTTAAACATTTCCATGTCATCCAGGAGCCATATCATAAGATTATATACCGAAATGATTATAATGCTATACATGCCATATTCCCAAAATATACAAGTCATTATACCGAAATAGTTTGTTGATAGTGTGAGAGCACCTCCGACTGTTCCCGATCTCCTAGCCGGCTTGACAAAACTACAAAGAATAGAGAGGAGGGAGTAAGCATAATTGCTTAGTAAGTTCACGTGTAAATAGCAAGTAACATAACCATGCAATAATACGAAATCCACATTTGCATAATATCACCAAAGCATTCATATCATATTTCTCATTCATGATCCTACCATATTATTGTTATATTGAAGTCTCAACCCGAGGGTTAAGCACATACCTGTACAAATTTTTCTCATTCACCACACTTACCAACATGTCACCTTCGTTTTAGGTACTCACCTTATCCACTTAAGATTTACCCATTGAACACATCGGAATATGATTCGAATACACGGATTTCATGCACATAAGTGCCATACCCGCAGCTAGAAAAAGTCAATAGCCTACGGAAATTATGTAGCCAAGCTACCATGTAACCTTCCCATAAGTGAACTAGGACTCAACTCAACGAGCTTGGCGTTCGCATCCATAAGTGAACTCGGACTCAACTTAACGAGTTCAGATGCCTAGTTACATCTCACGAACTCGGACTCAACTCAACGAGCTCGGAACTCAAATATCTTAGTGACATGTCACTTGTATTTTAATCTATTCCCAAGGTTCAAACGGGCTTTTTCCTCGATCACACATCTTTTCTGTCTTCCACAGAATATC
Organism: Gossypium hirsutum; assembly: GCF_007990345.1. NCBI lineage: Eukaryota > Viridiplantae > Streptophyta > Magnoliopsida > Malvales > Malvaceae > Gossypium > Gossypium hirsutum. The sequence goes on along the minus strand of NC_053431.1, from coordinate 36,959,195 downwards.
GAAACCGATACTCGGTAGCAATTCATATTTAACAAGTAGCACACATAATTTGCATATTACTCAATAATAACCACAAAGCATAATATTTCATGATATTAATCATCATAACATATAAATAACATTAAATTACTTAAAATGAAAATTATGTTACTACATTTACACCTAAACTTACCTTGGTACAAAATAAAGAAAATTTTGCAATTTAGTCCACAATCTTTTCCTTTCCCCGATCAAGGTCGATTCTATGTCTTTCTTGGTCTAAAATAACATATTTAGCTGATTTAATACTCACATTTATCGAAATATTCCTTAACTCTAACTTTGGAAAAATTACGATTTTGCCCCTAAACTTTTGCATATTTACTTTTGCCCCAAAGCTCAAAAATTAATTTTTTTTCCAAAATTATTATGTTTTATGACATGCTGATCATTTTTCCCTTCTATGGCAACATCAAATTCTCACTCTAACATGTAGTTATAAACATTAGGTATTTTTACAGATTATGTCAGTTTACTCGTTTTCACGTAAAATCGTTTAGCAAAAGTTGTTTAACAAAATTTAAAGCTTCATATTCTACCATAAAACATCAAAATAAACACATTTCACCTATGGTTATTTTTCCAAATATAAACCCTAGGTTAAATTATTACTAGAATAAGCTAAATCAAGTTATTGGGACTCCAAAAATGTAAAGAACATTAAAAACGGGGCTTGGAATCACTTACTAAGGAGCTTGGAAGCTTGAAACAAACCCTAGGCATGGAGAACCCTTGAAATTTCGTCCTAATGAAGAAGATGGACATATTTTGCCATCTTTTTCCTTTTTTAATCTTTTAATTACCAAATGACTAAAATACCCTTCATTAAAAACTTTGGCTATTTCTACCTATGTATGTCCACTTTTGTCCATGAAAACCTAATGGTATAATTACCAAAGGACCTCTACTTTAATTATGCTCTTCAATTAAATCCTTCAACATCTAAAACTCATATTTATCAACTTTTGCAATTAAGTCCTAATAGGCAAATTAGACATGCAATTCATGAAATTTTCTATCGATATTCTAACACATGCATCTAATCACTCAATAAATTATAAAAATTAATCGGAATAAATTTTTCTACTTTACAATTGTGGTTTTGAAACCACTATTCCGTTTAGGCCCTAATTCGGGATATCACAACTCTCCCCCCTTTAGGGATTTTCGTCCCCGAAAATCTTACCTGTAAACAGGTGTGGGTATTGATTTCTCATAGTTTCCTCGGGCTCCCATGTAGCCTTTTCTACTCCGTGCTTTTGCCATAATACTTTCACGAGAGCGATACTTTTATTTCTTAGTTGCTTGACTTCCCGAGCTAAAATATTAATCGATTCATCATTGTAAGTCATATCCGGTTGTAGCTCAATTTCCGTCGGTGAAATTACATGTGAAGGATCCGAACGATACCGACGTAACATAGATACGTGGAACACATCATGAATCTTCTCTAATTCAGGTGGTAATGCTAACCGATATGCTACCGGCCCAACTCTTTCAATTATCTCTTACTGTTCGATAAAACGTGGACTCAATTTAACTTGGAATTCCAATACACAACGGTAAGTATTATTGTAGGCAAATTCTACCAACGGTAAGTATCTTTCCCAACTAACTTGGAATTCCAATACACAACATCTGAGCATGTCTTCAAGAATCTGAATTACTCTTTCTGATTGTCCATCAGTCTGCGGATGGAAGGCAGTGATGAAATTTAACTTTGTACCTAATGCCTCTTGCAACTTTTGCCAAAATCGCGAGGTAAACCTCGGATCTCTATCCGAAATGATTGACAAACGTACTCCATGAAGTCTAACAATCTCACTGATATATAATTCAGCCAACTTATCAAGAGAATAATCAGTACGTACCAGAATAAAATAAGCTGATTTAGTCAATCTATCAACTATTACCCAGATGGCATCTTTCTTCCTCGGAGTTAATGGCAACCCTGACGCAAAGTCCATGGTAACTTGATCCCAATTCCACTCGGGAATCATGATAGGCTGAAGTAGAGTCGAAGGCACTTGGTGTTTAGCTTTTACTTGTTGACAAATCAAGCATCACGATACAAACTCAGAAATATCTCTTTTCATTCCGTTCCACCAATACATTTTTTTCAAATCATTATACATTTTTGTACTACTCGGATGCATTGACAAACAACCACTGTGTGCTTTAGGAAATATCTTCTGAATCAACTTATCATTCTTCGGTACACAAATCTGATTTTTAAACATCAAGCAACCATCAGAACCGATTCTGAAATCTGATCCCGTATTAGCCTCACATTGCTTTCTCTTAGCTTGCAAATCTTGGTCACTTTTCTGAGCTTCACAAATCTCTTGTAAAAACATTGGTCTTGCTCTCAACTCTGCTAAAATTGAACCATAATCAGACACCGTCAACTGAGTATTCATAGCTCTCAAAGCAAACAACGACTTTCTACTCAAAGCATCGGCAACCACATTCACTTTCCCCGGATGGTAGTCAATCACAAGCTCATAATCTTTCAATAATTCTAACCATCTCCGCTATCTCAAATTCAAGTCTTTTTGTGACATCAAGTACTTGAGACTTTTGTGGTCGGTATATACTCGGCACTTTTCACCATACAGATAATGTCGCCAAATCTTCAAAGCAAACACTATAGCAACCAATTCCAAATCATGACTCGGATAATTCCTTTCATGAGGTTTCAACCGCCTCGAAGCATAAGCCACAACTTTTCCTTCTTGCATAAGTACACATCCCAAGCCATTTAGAGAAGCATCACTATACACCACAAATTCTTTACCTGACTCGGGTTGTACCAACACTAGTGCCTCAGTCAGTAACTTTTTTAATTTCTTAAAGCTCTGTTGACATTCTTCCGTCCACTCAAATTTAACATCCTTATGGAGTAGTCTGGTCATAAGAGTAGCAATTATAGAAAATTCGTTTACAAATTGTCGATAATAACCAGCTAGACCCAAGAAACTTCTAACCTCAGTTACATTCTTCGGCGGTTTCCAATCAACAATAGCTGAAATTTTACTGGGATCAACCTGTATACCATCACCCGAAACTATATGATCCAAGAATCCGACTTCTCAAAGCCAAAACTCACTTTTACTGAACTTAGCATACAACTGCTTATCTCTCAAAGTTTACAAAAGTATCTTCAAGTGCTCAGCATGCTCTGTCTCATGTTTTGAATAAATTAAGATATCATCAATAAATACCACAACAAACTTGTCCAAGTATGGCTGAAATATGTGATTCATTAAATCCATAAACACGAGAGGAGCATTTTTCAAACCGAATGGCATAACTAAAAATTCATAATGGTCATACCTTGTTCTAAAAGCAGTTTTAGGCACATCTGACTCTTTTACTCACAACTGGTACTACCCAGACTTCAAGTCAATCTTTGAGAACCATGTCGCTCCTTTCAACTGATCGAATAAATCATCAATTCTCGGTAACGGATACTTGTTCTTGACTGTCACCTTATTTAACTGCCGATAGTCTACACATAATCTCATTGAACCATCCTTCTTTTTCACAAATAATACGGGAGCACCCCAAGGCAAAAAACTCAGTCTCACAAAACCTTTGTCAGTCAACTCTTGCAACTGCGACTTTAATTCTTTCAACTCTGTTGGTGCCATTCTAGATGGAGCAATCGAGATCGGAGTTGTTCCCGGTATCAACTCAATACCAAATTCTACTTCTCTGATAGAAGGCAAACCCGGCAACTCTTCTAGAAATACGTCCGCAAATTCACATACAATCGGCACTGATCCAATTTTCTTCTCAAATTCCTTTGTATTCAACACATACGCTAAATAAGCTTCATAACCCTTTCTCAAATATCTCTGAGCCGACATCGAAGAAATCATACTAGGGAATGCCTCTAATTCGTCTGATTCAACCCACAGAATTTTACCATTTTCACATTTTACTTCAATAACTTTTTGTTTACAATTTACTATAACATCATGCAATGTTAACCAATCCATACCCAAAATAACATCAAATTCGTCAAACGGCAACAATATCAAGTCGACCGAAAAATAATGACCTCTAATTATCAAAGGACATTTCTTGCATACTTTATCAACTATAACACATTTGCCTAACGGGTTTGAAACTATAATCATAAATTCCATAGACTCAACAGGTATACTCATATTAGACACCAATTTCATGCACACATATGAATGAGTAGAACCGGGGTCAATCAAAGCAATAACATTAACATCATAAAGAGAGAAAATACCAGTGATCACATCGGGAGATGAAGCATCTTCACGCACCCTTATGGCATAAGTTCTAGCCAGAGCTCTAGCTTCAGTTTTAAATGCTGAATCTTTGACTACATTCTTACTGCTTGCCTCATTCCCAGCATTTTTCGAAGATCTTCCTCTCGAAACTGTACCACTAGGTTTTGCATTCTGAAATTTTTCTTTCTCAATTCTCTCAGAACATTCTCTAATAAAATGATCTGGAGAACTAAACTGATAACATTCATTAGTTCTACATGGACCAAGGAGCCTTCTACCATATCGTTGGCACTCGGGTCTAACAAATCTCGAATTTCCCACACTAGCCACAGAAGTAGTCTGGGATTTAAAACCCGCATTTTGCATCTTATGATTCCCATACGAATGTCCGGCCGAAACATGAGAACGAGAATACATATCTCTGGATTTTCTAGATTGCGGTGGAAATGTACTGCTCATCGGTCTTTTCTTCAAATTTCTAGTCTCAGTCTTAGCCTTTCTCTTTTCTTTAATTAGTTCTTCAGCCTTGCAAGCCCAATTAACAAGTACTAAGAACTCTTTCGACTCAAGAATTCCCACAAATACTTTAATGTCTTCATTGACTCCGTCTTCAAATCGTCTACACATTTTAGCCTCTGAAGGAATATATTCTCTAGCATACTTACTCAATCGAACGAACTCCTTTTCATACTCAGTAATTGTCATGTTGCCTTGTTTCTCCTTGAGAAACTCTTTACGCTTCTGATCAACAAATCTTTCACTGATGTATTTCTTCCGAAATTCTTCTTGAAAGAACTCCCAAGTCACTTTCTCTTTCGGTACCACTGAAATCAATGTCTTCCACCAATAATAGGTTGAATCTCATAACAAGGATATAGCACATTTCTAGCACTCGTCAGGTGTACAAGACAATTCATCAAATACCCGAATAGAATTCTCAAGCCAAAATTCTGGTTTCTCGGTATCATCATCAACATTTTCCCTAAATTCTTTAGCCCCTTGCTTGCGAATTCTATCAACTGGGGTTCTATGAAATTTCATCAGATCCATACCTTGAGGCATCGGGGGTACTGGTTGAGGAATCGGGGGAGGTGGGAGAGGTTGTTGAGCATTCGGGTTCGTACGAACAAACTCTATGTACCATGCATTCATCATCTAGAGAAAGGCTTCCTGAGCCCTTTCTCCTCCTCCTTGACCAACAGTAAGAGGTCGACTTTCAGTTGGCACCGCCCCTTCAGCAAGAGCTGGCGCATTGCTCTCTACATCATCAGCCACAGCTGGATCCGGATCCATTTACTATAAAAAAATAATTTTAAAGTTTAGGAGTCGTCACACTATCTCAATATATATATATCACATGTATAGCAAAACCCGTACATACGCCACTTTAGTCCGAGAACCGACTAAACTGTAGCTCTGATACCACCAAATGTAACGCCCCCTTACCCGAGACCGTTGCTGGAGTCAAGCATGAGACATTACTAAACTTATTTTAGCATTTAAACAAGTTCATACAACTCTCGTAGTAAATTGTCCATCTACGTCACAGTCGCTAAAAAAATCATATCTTGAGTTACGAAACTCAAAATCAAATTTTGTAAATTTTTCCTGAAACTAGACTCATTATCTACTTACTAATTTTTTTCTAGAATTTTTGGTAGGGCCAATTAGTACCGTTTATTAGTTAAAGTCTCCCCTGTTTTAGGGTTCGGCTACTCTGACCCCTATGCACTACGAATCAATTTTTTTCCTGTACAGAGATCCAATGACCATTTCGTTTGTTTCTCTTAAAAATAGACTTAATAAGGAATCCATACATATAAAGTGTGAGTCCTAATTTTTTACGCAATTTATGATGAATTTCTAAAGTCATAATAGGGAATCTAGAAATCGCTCTAACCCTGTTTCACCAAAACGTAAATATCTTATAAAATGCAACTCTTTTACCTATTTTGTTTCTTCCACATGAAAATAGATTAATTAAGCTTCAATTCCATATTTTATTAATCATTTAATTCTATCTCTACTATTTTTAGTGATTTTTCAAACTCACGTCACTACTGCTGTGTGATTCTGTTTTATAGCCAATTTCACCATTTTATGGATTTCCAAAGATTAGTTAGCACATAAAGCATACGTGTTATCAAATATAATCTTGATTAGCCACTCCAATAGCTAATCATTCTCAAACATTTCCATGCCATCCATGACCCATATCATAAGATTATATACACAAAATGATTATAATGTTATACATGCCATATTCCCAAATATACAAATCATTATACCGAAATAGTTTGTTGAAAGTGTGAAGCCTCCGACCATTCCCGATCTCCTAGCCATCTTGACAAAACTACAAAGAATAGAGAGGATGGAGTAAGCATAATTGCTTAGTAAGTTCACGTGTAAATTATAATAGCCCAAAATTGGGTCTAGTTGGAACAGAGGTTTCAGGACCACAAAATCTGAGATATAAATAATTATTTTATGATTATTTTGAGGTCTATGATCTGATTTCATGATTGAGTGAAAATTTCGTGAAGAAATTCTATGCATAAAGTGCTTAATTCGATGTTAGGGACTAAATTGAATAAGTTGCAAAACTTGCATTCTAGAAGTTTCTAGTATGAAATTGATTTAAAATATTAATTAGGAGGTCTTAAATAGAAATTTGACCAATTTCTAAGTTATGGAAAAAAATTGGACATGGATGGAATTTTTGGAAAGTTTAGTAGTAAGGGTATTTTGGTCATTTAGGGGTAAAATGAATTAAAATACAAAATTAAAAGCCAATTTTGCTCATCTTCTTCACCATGGACGTGTATACCAAGGGATACTCCATGGATAGGGTTTTCAAGCTTCGCAAGCTCAATTGTAAGTCCATTCTAACCCCGTTTTTTAAGTTCTTTACGTTTTTGGAGTCCCGGTAACTTGATTTAGCTTATGCTAGCAATAATTCAACCTAGGGTTCATATTTGGAAAAATACCCATAGGTAAAATTTGTGTATTCTGGTGTTTTATGATACAATATGAGGTTTTAAATTATGTTAGACAACTTGTGCTACTCGGCTTTAAGTGAAAACGAGCAAAAGGGCTTAATCGGTAAAAATACCTAATAGTCATAAGTATATGTTAGAGTGAGAATTTGATGTTGCCATAAAGGGAAAAGTGATCACCATGTCATAAAACATAAGAATAAGGGATGAAGTTTAATTCTCGAGCCTAGGGGCAAAAGTGTAAATATACAAAAGTTTGAGTTAAGGACTGTTTTGAATAGTTACTTAATTAAATAAGTAAAATATGACGTTTTAGATCCCGGAAAACGAGATTTGAACCTAGAATAAGAGAAAATCGAAAATTGGGAAAGTTGGTAAAATGGCCGTTTTAATATCAAGGTAAGTTTATATGTATAATAAGCATTAATTTATGCATGTTTCAATGTAAAATTGATATATTTACTATGATTTCCGAGGTGTTGAAAGTATGTAAGTTGGTATGATAATAATACAACAATAATGCTGTAATTTATATTTGAAAGTTAAATTTAGTGAATTAATTGAATTATGTTAAATTAAATGATTATGGTGCCAAGTTTATGAATTGATTTAAAAATATGTCTATGGTACATGAAGTGCATTGAATTATCATACATAAATGTGATTTCTATGATTATGGATATTATGGGAAATTGTAAGTTCATATGATTTTTAATAAGATAATGTGTAATTTAATGTTATTGCGTTGATATTAAATGAGATGTAAGTTTATATGTAAGTAATACATCACTATTACTTGTATTATGATATTTTATAAAAATATTGGAAATATGTTTGTGGATAATTACTTGATTGGTGAAATTGTTGGAAAAGAGAGAAATCCCGGTTGAACCTTTGGAAAGATTGGATGATACAGATGGTATGTAGCTAGGTCACATGTATAGTGCTGAGTGCACATCATGTGTATAAGAGAGCTACAAGACATTATGATGTAGCTAGGTCACATGGGTGATACTATGTGTACACCGTGTAGACAAGAGAGCTACGGGATATATGTAGCTAGGTCGCATGCGTGGTTCCAAGTGAAGGACACCATGTAGACAAGAGAGCTACGAGATAAACTGGCTAGGTCACATGGGTGGTACTAAGTGTTCACCATGTGTAGAAGAGAGCCGAACTATATGATGGGTGGAGCTATGTACTGAAACCACCAAGTATCGAGGATTGATCCGAAGTGTTCAACGGGAGACTCTCTATGTATTGCTTTGTGAGTTTTGTGATGAATAAGTGCAGGAACTTGGTTATGTGAATGATGTGTTCATTAAGTGACCAGGATGTGGTAAGGTTATAAACAAGTAAGTTACACATGAGGATGATTTTATGGTGACCTTGTGATCATGGGCCTATACTTGTGATGTATGAAATGTGGTGAAAATGATTTGTGATATGTATGTCAAAATGAGGTTAATACAAAGAAAGTGTGAAAGAGTGAATTAGCAATAAAACTGTTTTGGACAGTAGCAATGATGTGATTTTGAAAAATCACCAAAAATAGTTAAAATTGAATCAGAGACTGAATGAGATATCAAATTAAATCTTAATGAGTATATTTTCATATAAAAGAAAAATAGAAAGCAAAGGAGTTCTATATTTTGAGATATTTATGTTTTTGTGAGACTGATTCAGAATGATTACGTGATCCCCTGTTCTGACTTTGGAAAATCACAAAAATTTGGAGAAAAATAATTAGAGGCTAAAAATTATATTTTTAAAATCCATAATGAGTATATTTTCATTATAAATCAACAAGAACATTTTCTGAGTTCTGTACTAGGAGATAATTATTTTTTAGTGAAGAGAGGTCAAAACTGTCAGAAAGTGAAATAGTGGAAATTTTAATGAATAAAATGTACTAATTGGCTAAACCAAAAATTATGAAAATTTTATGGTGGAAATATATGTGAGTCTAGTTTCAGGGAAAATTTACAGATCTTAATTTGGAGGTCTGTAGCTCGAATTATAAATAATTAAGTGACTATGACTCGTGTAGACAGTTTGATGTGAACATTTACTAGTAAATTGTGAAATCGTACTTACAAGAATGCTATATACATTAAGGATGTGGAATGGAGAGGAGGAGGAGGAAAATAAATATATGTGGAATACATGGAAACTATGGTATATGAAATATTGATATGATGAAATAAATGATATGTGTTTATAAGAAAACAAAAGAGAATGTTATGTATCATGACATGTATATATATATGACTAGTCTCAATGTAATGCTTGTTGGGTATGGAATTGAATTGAAATGTTTCAGGCAAACATGTTATTCTGTGCATCTGAATCGTGGTATTTTATAAAAATATGATCTAGCTTTAAATATGAATGCTTGATGATTAAGCTGAAGATATTTGGTAAGATGATCATCTTGGTATAAATGTATAAGTGGTACTATAATAAACAAGGTAAAATGAGTATGAGAGACACATGTATGATGACATACAAATGCTATGTTTGCGGTTTAATTGAGGATGTTTAATCATTAAATGAATACCATGTTATATGCTTTTGATTCTGTATAAGTGTGTAAGAGATCAAGGTTGACCAAAGCTTGGAAAATAGCCTAGGTATATTCCACACAGGCAGAGACACGACCATGTGTCTCAGCCGTGTATGGAACACGACTTTGGGACACGGGCGTGTGGAGCCTGAAAGCATGAAATTTCCAAGATTTTCGTAAGTTCTCGTTTTAGTCCCGAACCCTTTCTAAAGTATGTTTTGGGCTCCGTAGACTCAAATAAGGGACTATGTGTAAGAGAATGAACGCTTTGAAATATGAATAAAATTTTATGGCTCGTATTTTAGTTTAATGTTTGTATGTTTGTCTGGTAACGCCTCGTACCTTAGCCCGACCTCAGATACGGGTAAGGAGTGTTACATAAATAGTAAGTAACATAACCATGCAATAATACGAAATCCACATTTGCATAATATCACCAAAGCATTCATATCATATTTCTCATTCATGATCCTACCATATTATTGTTATATTGAAGTCTCAACCCAAGGGTTAAGCACATACCTGTACAAATTTTCTCATTCACCACACTTACCAACATGTCACCTTCATTTTAGGTACTCACTTTATCCACTTAAGATTTACCAGTTGAACACATCGGAATATGATTCGAATACACGGATTTCATGCACATAAGTGCCATACCCGCAGCTAGACAAACTTAATAGCCTGCAGAAATTATGTAGCCAAGCTACCATGTAACCCACCCATAAGTGAACTCGGACTCAACTCAACGAGCTCAGGCATTCGCATCCATAAGTGAACTCGGACTCAACTCAACGAGTTTGGATACCTAGTTACATCTCACGAACTCGGCCTCAACTCAACGAGCTCGGAACTCAAATATCAAAGTGACATGTCACTTGTATTCTAATCTATTCCCAAGGTTCAAACAGGCTTTTTCCTCGATCACACATCTTTGCCGTCTTCCACGGAATATCGAAACCGATACTCGATGGCACTTCATATTTAACAAGTAGCACACATAATTTGCATATTACTCAATAATAACCACAAAGCATAATATTTCATGATATTAATCATCATATCATATAAATAACATTAAATTACTTAAAATTACAATTATGTTACTACATTTACACCTGAACTTACCTCGGTACAAAATAAAGAAATTTTGCAATTTAGTCCACAATCTTTTCCTTTCCCCGATCAAGGTCGATTCCACGTCTTTCTTGGTCTAAAATAACACATTTAGCTAATTTAATACTCACATTTATCGAAATAGTCCTTAACTCTAACTTTGAAAAAATTACGATTTTATCCCTAAACTTTTGCATATTTACACTTTTGCCCCAAAGCTCAAAAATTAATTTTTTTCCAAAATTATTGTGTTTTATGACATGCTGATCATTTTTCCCTTCTATGGCAACATCAAATTCTCACTCTAACATGTAGTTATAAACATTAGGTATTTTTACCGATTATGTCATTTTACTCGTTTTCACGTAAAATCGTTTAGCAAAAGTTGTTTAACACAATTTAAAGCTTCATATTCTACCATAAAACATCAAATTAAACACATTTCACCTATGGGTATTTTTCCAAATATAAACCCTAGCTTAAATTATTGCTAGAATAAGCTAAATCAAGTTATTGGGACTCCAAAAACGTAAAGAACATTAAAAACGGGGCTTGGAATCACTTACTAAGGAGCTTGGAAGCTTGAAACAAACCCTAGGTATGGATAACCCTTGAAATTTCGTCCTAATGAAGAAGATGGACATATTTTGCCATATTTTTCCTTTTTTTTAATCTTTTAATTACCAAATGACTAAAATACCCTTCATTAAAAACTTTGGTTATTTCTACCTATGTATGTCCACTTTTGTCCATGAAAACCTAATGGTATAATTACCATTTAAGGACCTCTACTTCAATTATGCTCTTCAATTAAATTCTTTAACATCTAAAACTCATATTTATCAACTTTTGCAATTAAGTCCTAATAGGCAAATTAGACATGCAATTCATGAAATTTTCTATCGATATTCTAACACATGCATCTAATCACTCAATAAATTATAAAAATTAATCAGAATAAATTTTTCTACTTTAGAATTGTGGTTTCAAAACCACTATTCCATTTAGGCCCTAATTCGGGATATCACATGGTAAAACTAGACTTTAAACAGTTTCACAAATTAGTCCCTAGGTTAGCTAGATTAAGCAACAACGACTCTAGAAACATAGAAATCATTAAAAACCGAGCAAAATTGCACTTACATGTAAAGATGAACCATAGCCGAAACTTCGAGCTTCATTCATGAAGTTTCCTTAGCTAAATTGCAGTAGAAGATGGACAAAACAAAGATGGTGACTTTGTTTTTAATTATTTTACTTAGTTTATTTTATTGAATTACATTTTTAACCTTATCATTAAATCATTAAAATCACTTACTTAATGTCCATATTTGTCCACTCATATTGACAACGGTATAATTCCACATAAAGACCTCTACTTAAAGTTCTATAGCTATTAGCCACTTTTAACTAATAGAAAACAACATTTATACTTTACGCGATTTAGTCCTTTTTATCAAATGAAGCAAGCAATTGATAAAATTTCTTAACAAAATTTTTCTATAATCATACTATCATGCTATAGACCTCAAAATAATAATAAAATAAATATTTTGACTTTGGATTTATAGTCCCAAAACCACTATACTGATTTAACTAAAAACGGACTGTTACAAGTCTCGCCCCTTAGAAATTTTTGTCCCCAAAAATCTTACCAGAAAATAGGTTAGGGTACTATTTCCTCATAACTTCCTCGGGTTCCTACATAGCCTCTTCAACACCGTGACATTGCCAAAAAACCTTTACTAGAACTATGCTTTTGTTTCTTAACTTTTTAATCTCTCGGGCCAAAATTTTGATCGGTTCTACGTTATACGACATTTGGGCTGAATTTCTATCTCTGCCAGAGAAATTATGTGCGAAAAATCTGATCGATACTGTCTTAACATGGATACATGAAATACATTATGAATCTTTTCCAACTCTGACGGTAACTCAAGTCTATAAGCCACTGGCCCAATTCTTTCGATAGTCTCATACGGTCCGATAAATCGCGGACTCAACTTTCTTTTATGACCAAATTGAAGAATTTTCTTCCACAGTGATACTTTCAGAAACAGTCTATCACCGATTTAAAATTCAATATCCTTATGTTTCAAGTCAGCATACGATTTCTGTCGATCTGAAGCTGCTTTCAAACTATCACGAATTACTTTCACTTTTTCTTCAGTCTCTCTGATCAAATCAACTCCGTAAATCTTTTTCTCACTAAGCTCAGTCTAGTATAATGGAGTTCGGTACTTACGACCATATAAAGCTTCATACGGTGCCATCTTTATACTCGATTAAAAACTATTATTATACGCGAATTCAACCAACGGTAAATATTTTTCCCAATTGTCCTTAAACTCTAAAACACAGCAATGAAGCATATATTCGAGAATCTGAATCACTCTTTTTGATTGAGCATCGATTTGAGGATGAAATGCAGTACTAAAATTCAACTATATACCCAAAGCCTCTTGCAATTTCTTCCAAAATGATGTAAACCACAGATCTCTATCCGAAATAATAGAGATCAGTACTCCGTGCAATCTGAAAATATCTTAAATGTACAATTCAGCTAATCTATCAAGTGAAAAATCTTTACGTACCAGAGTAAAATGTGCAGATTTCGTCAAACGATCAACAACAACCCAGATAGCATCTTTCTTTTTCGGAGATAGGGGTAACCTTGATACGAAATCCATCATAGTTCTATCTCACTTCCACTCAGGTATAATTACTGGCTGTAATAGTCCTGAAGGCACTTGATGTTTGGCTTTAACTTGCTGACAAATCAAGCATCTCGAAACAAATTCTGAAATGTCACATCTCATGCCCAACCACCAGTACATCTATTTCAGATCACTATACATCTTAGTACACCCCGAATGAATAGATAAGCAATAAGTGTGTGCTTCGTGTAAAATTTTTTGTATAAGCTTAAGATTCCTCGGCACATAAACTCTACCTCGAAATAGCAGACAATCATCGGATCCGATCTAATACTTTGAATCAGTAATCGACTCACACTGTATGTAACAGCCCGATTTAGACCCTAATCGAAACGGTGGTTTCGGGACCACGAATCTGAGTCTGAAAAATATTTAAAATTATTTTCTGTGTTTATTTTATGTGAATTTATATCTTTGAAATTTTCGTGATTTAATTTTGTCGTTTGAGTGTCCGATTAAATAAAAGAACTTAATCGCGTAAATTAAAAATTGGGTAGTTTAATCTATAAGGGCCAAAATGCTATTGGCTTTTAAAATGGAAGCCTTGATGTTGCAATTAGGCCATAAATTATAAAGTGGATGGAAATAGGTTATATTATAAGGTTTTGATATGTATTAAATAAGGTTACTTTAATAAATTAATATTATAAACTATTATAATATAATATATATCAAAAAAGTAAAATAAGAAGCCAAATTCATATTATGTTCTTTGACTAAAACCAAAATAAGAAAGAAAAAAGAGAAAAGAAAACCTAGTTCAGCCATTCTCAAGCTCGATCCAGGTACGTGCTTAGCTCAGTTTTTGATAATTTCTACGTTTTTGAGATCGTTGCTTAGTAATCTTCAAGGCCCATGCTTTAATTTTTAATTTTGATGAATATTTTGAGTTGTGCCATTGTTGAGAGCTTGTGATTTTTGTTGTTTGATGATGAAATATGAAAAATATGCTTTAGATTAACAAATTTTGTATTGGAGTTTTTGATGATTTTGAGTAATTAGGACTAAATCGTAAAACTAATAATTTGAGGACTAAAATGTGAAATAAATGAAAAATATGGGCTTGTATGAACGCTAGGAGTATTCAGCCAAACATGGGTATCTTGAAATTTTGAATATTTTGTGTTTTGTGCAATAGGGATTAAATTGTAAAAAGTGTAAATGTCAGGGGTAAATGGTAATTTTCCCATTTATGTGTTTTTGAACTAAATTGAATGAAAATATATTTTAGTGAGCTTAATTTGAATATGTTTAGATCAAGAATCAAAAAAATCGAATTTGGATCGGGGGAAAATGAAAGTCATCGACTAGCTGTCCCGTTCCGTTTTATATCGTCCGAGGTAAGTTTATAAGTAAATAGAAGTTGTTAAATTCCAATATATGTGATTAATATATAGTTATATTTATTAAATATAAATTACAAATCGATATTGAAAATGGAAATAATTTATGTTTGATAATAAGTAATGAATAAGTTTAATATTAAAGGTGATGACATGAATTATATATGCTAAAATGTTGGTTATTTGTATATTAATTACAAGTCTATATTCAGCTAAATGAAATATGTAAGTGACATTTAAATGTGAATTATGATTAAATATGTATATATATTCGATTATTTAATGATAATGTGATTTTGGTTATGAATGATAATTTTGCTAATGAACTTATGTACAATTTGGTTGATTTTAAAGTTGATACCTGGAAGTATATGTGGCATCGATATGTGACTCTGATATATATGTGCAAGTAAGTCCACGTTTAATATGTTGGCATCGATATGTGACTTCGATATATGTGTGCGAGTAAGACCACGTTTAATACGTTGGCATTGATATATGACTCCGATATATGTGTACGAGTAAGACCCTGTCTAGGGCAGTGGCATTGATATGTGATTACATGTAAGACCACGTCTGGGACGTTGGCAATGTACGGTATATGTGATTATCTGAGTGTCCTAGCCAATTCCGAATTAAGTTAAGATCGAATGAAAAATCGAGTTAAAAGGTTCAGGTATGTATTCATACTAAGTTATGAAGTTATGGTAAATTAGATACTTGAATCAGTGATATAAATGTTATTTGTCATTGTGAATTACATATATGCATATGTAAAAGTATACACAATGTATTCATGATGTAAATAAAAGTATATGTGTATATGAAAATTATAATTGATTAAATGTTTAGTATATGTGATCTTGTAAATGTGATTTATGTATATTTGTATATGAATGAGTATATTCGGCCAAGGGTTTATATGTGACCTTATAAGTGAAAAAAATATAATTATGATATTAATTGCATGTGTATTTATTGTATTTAGATTTGATGCATAGTTATATGTTTGATAAATGCATATTTTTGCAAGTTTGAAAATGTATACGAATATAATATAATGATTCCATTTTGTTATAATGAAATATAAATGTTATTGAGTTACTTAATTGCTTATGACTTACTATGCTATGAAAGCTTACTGTGAGTGTTTATGTTTGTCTTTGTTTTATAGATTTTGGAATCCAATTACGAGCTCGGGGATTGTGACAGCCCTAAAGTGACCCTAGTCAGAAAGCGGTCTTGGGACCGCTAGACCGAGTCACCAAATTATTTGAATGTGATAATTATTGCCTAAAATATGTGAATATAAATGTGTGAAAGTTTTAAGCTTCGATTTAGTTAATTGCATGTGAATTTAGTTGATAGGACTTATGTGAGAAAATTTAGAAATGTGCTAGGCAAATGCAAGTGGCCTAATAGTGCATGTAATCAAAGGGGTGGACTTGCATGTCAATTTCCCCCCATTTAAGTACTAGTGGCCGACCATGACAAGGGATGATGGGCAAAATATGTCATGAAACATGTTGTGTTAATGGAAAAATAAAATAAGAAGCATGGCCAATAAACTAATAAGAAATGGAAGGAAGAAAACAAAAAAAAAGAATGTGTGTGAGTGTTCCCCCCATTGCCGTGAGTGAAGAAAAGAAAAAAAAATTTGTTCATCCTTTTTCATTTCTTTTGGCCGAAAATTCTAAGGAAGAAGGAAGGAGTTCTTGCTTCATGTTTGGTTTGGAAGAGGATTAGGAGGAGGTTTGGCCATACTTGTATCTAGATTAAGGTATGTTTGAGGTTGTGCCATGAGATTCATGCATGTTTTTAGTTGCTAGCTTGAGTTCTAATTAGCCCATGGTTCAAATCTTTGCTATGTCATGGGGATGATATTCGGCCTAGGTGGATTTTGGTGTTAATGCCATTGCATGCTAAATATGAAGCTTGTTAATGATACATGTGATGGTGGATTGATGACTCTTGGATTTTCTTTTTAGCATTTTTGAGTGAGACATTAAGTTCTTTGTTTAACCATGACCAAAATTGAAATGGTATGGTGTTGTGATGTATTCGGCCATGGTATATCCATAAGTATGGTTTATGCTTATTGCATGGTAGGTAAGATTTGTGTTTTGGATTTATGTTCATGTTTAGTTATAATCAACTTTGAGATTCGGCTCTTGCACATATATATATATATGTTTGCACATGACGTATTGGTATGACATATACAATATCTCAAGGTATATATTTACATATGATGGTGTTCCGGTTATGGAGTACATGATGGATGCGTATTGAGTTATAATATGTAATGCATTAGTTAGTAAAAGGTATGCCATTTGTGTGTGGTATTGAGTATATAATTGGCCTCAACATAGACATGCATAATCGGCCACATGAATGAGTACATAGGTTGATGTGTTGTTCGGCCATAAGTAAGCATATTGAAGGCTTTATCTTGACTTAGAAAATTCGGCTAAGGAGAGTATTAACTAATGTGTTGAGTTTGATTCATGATTCCGTACATATGTGACTTTAATGTCTAATGAATATATGTGGGCCAAGTACCTTGAGTTCCTTTTTTCGATGCTCAAATGATTAAATCAATTTATTTGTTAAATTAAGCTCAAGAGCAAAGGGGAACTAAATCCGATAAAGGGAAGGAAAAAGTGGTCGAATAGCCATCGGAATCGTTCGACAACATCCGAGGTAAGTCTTCGAGTAATGACCCTACTTGAATTATATTGAAATGATTAGTCATACTATGACGGATAGCCGAATGTGCATAGAGACTATGTTATAAAGCCAATTGAAATCATGCTCTTTGTGTGTGGCTATTGAGCTGAAATTGGAAAGGTTTAATAAATGTTTTGTGTTTGAGCCTTAGTAACGAAAATGAAATATGGATGTGTCATGATTATTGATATATGTGTGCATGAGCATTTGAATGATATCCGGGCTAAGTCCCGAAGGCATTTATGCTAGTGATTTTATCCGGGCTAAGACCCGAAGGCATTTGTGCGAGTTGATATATCTGGGCTAAGACCCGAAGGCATTTGTGCGAGTTGCTATACCCGGGTTAAGACCCGAAGGCAATTGTGCTTGTGGTTATATCCGGCTAAATTCCGAAGAAACATGGGTTTGAAGGTGAGCGTTTTGTGCTGTAATAAATTCAATTAATACGCTCGAAAAACCCAAACGATAAGGTATGTTTGCATGTGCATCGGAAAAGTCGATTCGTTTTAAATAGTATTCGTTCAATCGACTAACGAACTTTCGGCTTTTAGATAGGTTGATACCTTGTGTGTGTATATGTTGATGAAGTGTGAAGTAAGTATGTTTATGAGAATGTGTATTAATAAAGTGATTCATTTAGCTATGTGAATGTAATACTTTAGTCAAAGCCGATTTCATTACTTGAAACTTACTAAGCTTTAAAATGCTTACCCCGTTGCTTTGGCTCTCTGTTTTATAGATTTTGTTCGTTAGCTATCGGATTCGGGATCATCGAAGTCGAAGTCATCCACACTATCAAAGCCCTTTTAGTACTCTTTTAGTTGAACTCTGGATATGGCATGTATAGGACTACCCTTCTTGTTGTTGGTCATGTACCTATGGATTTTGTGTAAATTTGGATAGCCATGCGAAAATGGCTTATATACGTTTTTAGCATAGTACTATAATCGTTTTGTATGTTGTCCGTCGAGAGGTATGGAAATGTTTGGAAACGATTAGCCATTGGAATGGTTAATCATGATTATACTTTGTGCTATGTATGCAAAAAAAGGGGCTAATTGAATCATGGAAACCATGAAATAGGTAAAGTCTACCTTAAAGGCAGATGCTGACAGCAGTAGCGATGTGGATGTGAAAAATCACTAAAAATAGTAGGAATGGAATTAAATAGTGAATAAATTATTTAAATTAACCTTGATGAATCAACTTTCATATGGAAGAAACGAAACGGTCATATGAGTTGTATGTTAAGAGATAATTAGGTTTTCATGAAACAGGGCCAGAACAGTTTCTGGATTCCCTGTTCCGACTTTGGAAATTCATTATAAATTAACCAGAGATAATTAGGAGTCATGCCATATATTTATAGATTCCTCTTTGAGTCTAGTTTCTATAGAAACAAACGGCGTTAGTATTGAAGTCCTGTACAGGGAGATATCCAAGTCGTAATGCGCGAAGGTCAGTGTAGTCGATCCCTGTAACATGGGAGAATTTAACTATTAAACTGTACTAATTGGCCCAACCAAAAATTATAGAAAAAAAATTGTAGATGCATATATGAGTCTAGTTTCCGGAAAAAATCACGAAACTAATTTTCGAGTTGTGGAACTCAAGATATGATTTTTAAGGTGACAGCGACACAGTTAGCCAGCTGTCTGGGAATTTTTAAAATGAACTGTGCAAGTAAATGAATTAAGTCGGTCAGCACCTCGTGTTCGACTCCGGCAACGGTCTCGGGCACGGGGTGTTACAATTTTATTGGTATCAGAGCATGGTTTAGTCGATTCTAGGACTACCGTAATACGTTTGGGTCTAGCTATACATGCCATTTTGTGATTATTTGATAGTGTGGTGATTTCTGACAATTGAAAATGTGTTTATTTATAGTAATGGATCCCGATCCCGACCGAGCGGTAGCTGATGATCTTGAGAGTGTGGCGCCTGCTCCCGCACAAGGGACAGCTCCGGCGGACACTCAACCGATTGCTAGCAATCCGAATGATGAGGCTAGGCAAGCTTTTTATAGCGTGATGAATGATTGGTTCAACCAATACATTCGAACTAATACGACTGTTCCACAACCTCCATTCCCGACTAATACAACCCCCGCACCTACAATACCTCCTGTAACTGACCAAATAAGGTCAAATAAGCCCCCAGTTGATAGAATCCGAAAACATGGGGCTACTGAATTTAAAGCTACGGATAGCGACGATGCCGAGCAAGCTGAATTTTGGTTGCACAACACATTCGGGTACTCGATGAGCTATGTTGTACACCCGATGAATGCCTAAAGTGTACTACCTCCTTGCTACGCGATTCTGCCTACTATTGGTGGAGTACTCTGACTTCTGTTGTGCCCCGAGAGCAAGTAACTTGGGAGTTTTTCCAAACTAAGTTTCGGAAAAAGTATATCAGTCAGAGATTTGTTGATCAAAAACGGAAGGAATTTCTTGAGCTTAAGCAAGGTTCTATGTCAGTTACTGATTACGAGTGAAAATTTGTTAGACTTAGTAGATATGCTCGGGAATGTGTTTCGTCCGAGGCTATCATGTGTAAACGCTTCGAGGATGGGCTGAATGAAGATATAAAAATGTTCATTGGCATTCTTGAAATACGAGAGTTCGTAGTACTTATCGAGCGAGCTTGTAAAGCCGAAGAGCTTAGAAAAGAAAAACAAAAAGTTGATGTGGGAACTGGAGAGTTTCGTAAAAGATCCTCGGGAAAGTCTCTTCAACAGGCATCGAAGAAATTTCGAGATGATGTGGGCCGGTCTAGAGGCACTTCGGGCCTTTTTAGACGAGATCGTGATCGACCCCCTGTGGGTACACGAGGCACTTCGGTCGCCAGTGTTGGGAATGAACGTCGAGACAGAACGGAGTGTCAGCATTGTGGTAAATGGCATTCGGGGAGCTGTTGGTTCCATGACCGCTCCTGCTATACGTGTGGATCAGCTGACCACTTTATCAAGGATTGCCCGAGGTTGCCTGAATAAAATGTAAGTCAGAGTGGGAAACCAGGAGCTACTACTGCTCGGGGTAGACCGTCTAGAAACACGGGCAATGCTAGTGGTGGTCAGAGAATATCTAGAGATGCTACAACCAGATCTGAGGCTCGTGCGCCTGCTAGAGCTTATGCTATAGGTGCTCGCGAGGATGCTTCTTCGCCTGATGTTATTACCGGTACTTTTACTCTCTTTGATACTAATGTAATTGCTTTGATTGACCCCGGCTCTACTCATTCTTATATATGTGAAACCTTAGCATCCAGTAAGACTTTACCTATTGAGTCTACTGAGTTCGTAATTCGGGTGTCAAATCCCTTGGGTCGTTACATGCTTGTCGACAAAGTGTGTAAGAAATGTCCCCTAGTAATTCGAGGTTCCTGTTTTCCAGCGGACTTGATGCTTCTGCCGTTTGATGAATGTGATGTTATTCTCGGGTTGGATTGGTTGACCGTGCATGATGCGGTTGTGAATTGCAAAAGCAAGACTATTGATTTGAGGTGCGCAAATAACGAAGTAATCCGAGTTGAGTCTACGGACTTGGATAGGTTGCCAGCTGTAATATCCTCAATGTTGGCTTAGAAATATGTAAGAAAGGGGTATGAAGCATACCTTGCGTATGTACTTGATAACAAGGAATTAGAAAAGAAACTTGAGTCGGTACCAATAATTTGTGAATACCTGGATGTTTTTCCCGAAGAATTACCGGGTTTGCCACCTGTTCGGGAGGTAGAGTTTGGTATTGAGCTTGTACCTGGGACTACGCTGATTTCGATAGCTCCGTATCATATGGCACCAACCGAGTTAAAAGAGTTGAAAGCTCAGTTGCAAGAATTGACGGATAGAGGTTTCGCTCGACCAAGTTTCTCACCTTGGGGTGCACCAGTATTGTTTGTGAAAAAGAAGGACGGAACCATGAGGTTGTGCATTGACTATCGTCAACTGAATAAAGTGACGATAAAGAATAAATATCCGTTACCGCGTATTGATGATTTGTTTGATCAACTAAAAGGAGCCTCAGTGTTTTCAAAGATAGATTTGAGATCGGGTTATTATCAGTTGCGGATTCGAGATTCGGACGTACCCAAAACTGCTTTCAGAACATGGTACGGTCACTACGAGTTCTTAGTGATGCCATTCGGGCTCACTAATGCCCCTGCGGTATTTATGGATTTGATGAATCGGATCTTCAGACAGTATTTGGACCGGTTCGTAGTTGTGTTCATTGATGACATCTTGGTCTATTCAAGAGATAAGACCGAACATGCTGAGCACCTGAGATTAGTGTTGCAAATTTTGCGGGATAAGCAGTTATATGCTAAGTTCAGTAAGTGTGAGTTCTGGTTAAGAGAGGTTAGCTTCTTGGGTCATGTGGTATCCGCATCGGGTATTCGAGTTGACCCGAGCAAAATTTCAGCCATACTTAACTGGAAGCCTCCAAGAAATATTACCGAAATTCGGAGCTTCCTGGGGCTCGCCGGTTATTACCGACGATTTGTAAAAGGTTTCTCGATGATAGCCACACCAATGACGAAGCTACTTCAAAAGGATGTTAAGTTCGAATGGACGGAGAAATGTCAGAAAAGTTTCGATCAACTGAAAACTTATTTGACTGAAGCTCCAATTTTAGTGCAACCCGAATCAGGCAAAGAGTTTGTCATTTATAGTGACGCATCCCTACTTGGGTTGGGTTGCGTATTGATGCAAGAAGGTCGAGTTGTGGCCTATGCGTCGAGACAATTGAAGCCACACGAGAGAAATTATCCGACCCATGATCTCGAACTAGCCGCCATCGTATTTGCTTTGAAAATATGGCAACATTATTTGTTTGGTGAGAAGTGCCATGTATTTTCGGATCACAAAAGTCTCAAATATTTGATGACCCAGCGAGACTTGAATCTGCGACAAAGGCGTTGGCTTGAGTTGTTGAAAGATTATGAGCTTGTCATTAATTATCACCCGGGAAAGGCTAATGTGGTTGCGGACGCCTTAAGCCGGAAATCACTGTTTGCTTTGCGAGCGATGAATGTACACTTGTCTGTTCTACCCGACAATGTGTTAGTAGCTGAATTAAAAGCCAAACCATTATTGATTCATCAAATTCGTGAAGCTCAGAAAGTCGATGATGAATTGGTTGCAAAATGGGCTGAGTGTGTTTCGAACAAGGAATCGGAGTTTCAAATTGATGATGATGATTGTTTGAGGTTCAGAAGTCGTTTGTGTGTCCCAAGGAATTCAGAACTCATTTCGATGATTCTGAACGAAGCCCATTGTAGCCGAGTGTCAATTCACCTGGGGAGTACGAAAATGTACAACGATTTGAAACGTCGATTTTGGTGGCATGGTATGAAACGAGACATCTCCGACTTTGTTTCGAGATGTTTAATATGTCAACAAGTGAAAGCGGAACATCAAGTGCCTTCAGGATTACTTCAGCCGATCATGATACCCGAGTGGAAATGGGATCGAGTCACAATGGACTTTGTGTCCGGACTGCCATTGTCAGCAAGTAAGAAGGATGCGATTTGGGTTGTTGTTGATAGACTGACTAAGTCGACTCACTTTATCCCCGTGCGTACGGATTTTTTATTGGATAAACTAGCTGAATTGTATGTTTCTCAGATTGTGAGATTACACGGGGTACCGATTTCTGTTGTGTCGGATAGAGATCCGAGATTCACCTCGTGATTTTCGAAGAAATTGCAAGAAGCTTTGGGTACCAAGCTGCATTTTAGCACCGCTTTTCATCCACAAATCGATGGTCAATCCGAGCGGGTAATTCAGATACTTCAGGATATGTTGAGATGTTGCATCCTTGAGTTTAGTGGTTCATGGGAACGGTATTTACCATTGATTGAATTTGCTTACAACAATAGTTTTCAATCAAGTATCAAGATGGCACCTTACGAGGCTTTGTACGGGCGTAAATGCCGTACACCATTGTTTTAGACCGAGGTGAAAGTAAAATTTTCGGAGTGGATTTGATTAAAGATGCTGAACAGAAAGTAAAAGTAATCCGTGAAAGTCTAAAGATAGCCTCAGATCGCCAGAAGTCGTACGCGGATCTGAAACGAAAAGACATTGAGTATCAGGTGGGAGATAAGTTGTTTCTTAAAGTTTCACCTTGGAAAAAGATACTCAGATTTGGGCGTAAGGGCAAATTGAGTCCGAGGTTCATCGGGCCATACAAAATATCCGAACGAGTCGGTCCAGTTGCGTATCGATTGATTTTGCCCCCTGAACTTGAAAAGATTCACGACGTCTTTCATGTTTCGATGCTTCGACGCTATAGATCTGATCCATCGCACATAATTAGCCCATCAGAGGTTGAAATTCAAACCGATATGAGTTATGAAGAAGAACCGATGCGTATCCTAGCTCGTGAAGTGAAAGAGTTGCGAAACAAAAGGGTTCCACTAGTAAAGGTGTTATGGCTCAAACACGGGATCGAGGAAGCTACTTGGGAAATCGAGAGCTCGATGAAAGAACGATACCCAAACCTATTTACCGGTAAGATTTTCGGGGACGAAAATTTTTTAAGTGGGGGAGAGTTGTGACAGCCCTAAAGTGACCCTAGTCGGAAAGCGGTCTCGGGACTGCTAGACCGAGTCACCAAATTATTTGAATGTGATAATTATTGCCTAAAATATGTGAATATAAATGTGTGAAAGTTTTAAGCTTCGATTTAGTTAATTGCATGTGAATTTAGTTGATAGGACTTATGTGAGAAAATTTAGAAATGTGCTAGGCAAATGCAAGTGGCCTAATAGTGCATGTAATCAAAGGGGTGGACTTGCATGTCAATTTCCCGCCATTTAAGTACTAGTGGCCGGCCATGACAAGGGATGATGGGCAAAACATG
The DNA here is from genome assembly GCF_007990345.1 of Gossypium hirsutum. Lineage (NCBI taxonomy): Eukaryota > Viridiplantae > Streptophyta > Magnoliopsida > Malvales > Malvaceae > Gossypium > Gossypium hirsutum. The sequence goes on along the minus strand of NC_053431.1, from coordinate 36,934,551 downwards.
TCATGAAACATGTTGTGTTAATGGAAAAATAAAATAAGAAGCATGGGCAATAAACTAATAAGAAATGGAAGGAAGAAAACAAAAAAAAAGAATGTGTGTCAGTATTCCCCCCCATTGCCGTGAGTGAAGAAAAGAAAAAAAATTTGTTCATCCTTTTTCATTTCTTTTGGCCGAAAATTCTAAGGAAGAAGGAAGGAGTTCTTGCTTCATGTTTGGTTTGGAAGAGGATTAGGAGGAGGTTTGGCCATACTTGTATCTAGATTAAGGTATGTTTGAGGTTGTGCCATGAGATTCATGCATGTTTTTAGTTGCTAGCTTGAGTTCTAATTAGCCCATGGTTCAAATCTTTGCTATGTCATGGGGATGATATTCGGCCTAGGTGGATTTTGGTGTTAGTGCCATTGCATGCAAAATATGAAGCTTGTTAATGATACATGTGATGGTGGATTGATGACTCTTGGATTTTCTTTTTAGAATTTTTGAGTGAGACATTAAGTTCTTTGTTTAACCATGACCAAAATTGAAATGGTATGGTGTTGTGATGTATTCGGCCATGGTATATCCATAAGTATGATTTATGCTTATTGCATGGTAGGTAAGATTTGTGTTTTGGATTTATGTTCATGTTTAGTTATAATCAACTTTGAGATTCGGCTCTTGCACATATATATAAATATATGTTTGCACATGACGTATTGGTATGACATATACAATATCTCAAGGTATATATTTACATATGACGGTGTTTCGGTTATGGAGTACATGATGGATGCGTATTGAGTTATAATATGTAATGCATTAGTTAGTAAAAGGTATGCCATTTGTGTGTGGTATTGAGTATATAATTGGCCTCAACATAGACATGCATAATCGGCCACATGAATGAGTACATAGGTTGATGTGTTGTTCGGCCATAGGTAAGCATATTGAAGGCTTTATCTTGACTTAGAAAATTCGGCTAAGGAGAGTATTAACTAATGTGTTGAGTTTGATTCATGATTCCGTACATATGTGACTTTAATGTCTAATGAATATATGTGGGCCAAGTACCTTGAGTTCCTCTTTTCGATGCTCAAATGATTAAATCAATTTATTTGTTAAATTAAGCTCAAGAGCAAAGGGGAACTAAATCCGATAAAGGGAAGGAAAAAGTGGTCGAATAGCCATCGGAATCGTTCGACAACATCCGAGGTAAGTCTTCGAGTAATGACCCTACTTGAATTATATTGAAATGATTAGTCATACTATGACGGATAGCCGAATGTGCATAGAGACTATGTTATAAAGCCAATTGAAATCATGCTCTTTGTGTGTGGCTATTGAGCCGAAATTGGAAAGGTTTAATAAATGTTTTGTGTTTGAGCCTTAGTAACGAAAATGAAATATGGATGTGTCATGATTATTGATATATGTGTGCATGAGCATTTGAATGATATCCGGGCTAAGTCTCGAAGGCATCTATGCTAGTGATTTTATCCGGGCTAAGTCCCGAAGGCATTTATGCTAGTGATTTTATCCGGGCTAAGACCCGAAGGCATTTGTACGAGTTGATATATCCGGGCTAAGACCCGAAGGCATTTGTGCGAGTTGCTATACCCGGGTTAAGACCCAAAGGCAATTGTGCTTGTGGTTATATCCGGCTAAATTCCGAAGAAACATGGGTTTGAAGGTGAGCGTTTTGTGCTGTAATAAATTCAATTAATACGCTCGAAAAACCCAAACGATAAGGTATGTTTGCATGTGCATCGGAAAAGTCGATTCGTTTTAAATAGTATTCATTCAATCGACTAACGAGCTTTCGGCTTTTAGATAGGTTGATACCTTGTGTGTGTATATGTTGATGAAGTGTGAAGTAAGTATGTTTATGAGAATGTGTATTAATAAAGTGATTCATTTAGCTATGTGAATGTAATACTTTAGTCAAAGCCGATTTCATTACTTGAAACTTACTAAGCTTTAAAATGCTTACCCCGTTGCTTTGGCTCTCTGTTTTATAGATTTTGTTCGTTAGCTATCGGATTCGGGATCATCGAAGCCGAAGTCATCCACACTATCAAAGCCCTTTTAGTACTCTTTTAGTTGAACTCTGGATATGGCATGTATAGGACTACCCTTCTTGTTGTTGGTCATGTACCTATGGATTTTGTGTAAATTTGGATAGCCATGCGAAAATGGCTTATATACGTTTTTAGCATAGTACTATAATCGTTTTGTATGTTGTCCGTCGAGAGGTATGGAAATGTTTGGAAATGATTAGCCATTGGAAAGGTTAATCATGATTATACTTTGTGCTATGTATGCAAAAAAAGGGGCTAATTGAATCATGGAAACCATGAAATAGGTAAAGTCTACCTTAAAGGCAGATGCTGACAGCAGCAGCGATGTGGATGTGAAAAATCACTAAAAATAGTAGGAATGGAATTAAATAGTGAATAAATTATGTAAATGAACCTTGATGAATCCACTTTCATATGGAAGAAACGAAACGGTCATATGAGTTGTATGTTAAGAGATAATTAGGTTTTCGTGAAACAGGGCCAGAACAGTTTCTGGATTCCCTGTTCTGACTTTGGAAATTCATTATAAATTAACCAGAGATAATTAGGAGTCATACCATATATGTATATATTCCTCTTTGAGTCTAGTTTCTATAGAAACAAACGGCGTCAGTATTGAAGCCTTGTATAGGGAGATATCCAAGTCGTAATGCGCGAAGGTCAGTGTAGTCGATCCCTGTAACATGGGAGACTTTAACTAATAAACTGTACTAATTGGCCCGACCAAAAATTATAGAAAAAAACTTGTAGATGCATATATGAGTCTAGTTTCAGCGAAAAATCACGAAACTGATTTTCGAGTTGTGGAAATCAAGATATGATTTTTAAGGTGACAGCGACACAGTTAGCCAGCTTTCTGGGAATTTTTAATATGAACTGTGCAAGTAAATGAATTAAATCGGTCAGCACCTCGTGTTCGACTCCGGAAACGGTCTCGGGCACGGGGTGTTACAGGGATCGTCAGCAAAGTCCATCACACTATCAACTGTTTTTTGGTATTTTATAAGTTTAAACTTGGATCTATGGCATGTATAGGCTAGATTACATTTAGTTAAGTTTGAATTTGAATATGTATTAACCATGCGAATATGGCTTGTTTATTTTATTAGGTTTGATTTTAAGGTTTGATCAAATTTTGGTTATAATTAATATGGTTGGAGTTTATTTTGGTATGCATATTTTATGATATGTATGATTTGTTTTTGGTGATATGTTTGTGATGCTGATTGTAAGATTGAAAAAGTAATGTGTTAATGATGAATCATAATCGGGCATGAAAGTAGCTCATTTTGGATGTATGATTTGTGGTATATTTTGTAAGGTGATTGATTATAAAATTTGGCTTAAGTGAGGTTGATATGGTTGATATGGATAGGTATGATGTTTAAGTATAAGCAAGTTTCGGTTTTGATATATATGTGTGAAGTGGCTGGCACTTTTGGTAAGGGTTGTCTAAGTATGGTTTTGGTTTAAATATATTTTGAAAACATCGAGCATGCTATATGTGAATGATATATTTAACATATTGATGATGATATAATCATATGGTTTAATATGATTAAATAGGTGAAATCTTGTGTTAAGTATGTAAGGTGAGATTTAATATGTTTGTTCGAGTATGATTTAAATTAATATAATTATATGAGTATGGATTTGTGATAAGTAAAAAGGAATATTTGATTTTAATATATTGCTTGTTATGTGATATAAATTATGAATGTATATTTTTGAAGAGTGGATGTTCGGCTGTGTAATGGAACAGATATAAATATAAGTTTATTACCTTTAATCATTATTTATAAATAAGATGTTAAGCATAATGAATAGTTCGTGAAATGACTATGTTTAGATTTGGCAAACAAGGTGAATTAACTTTCGGTTGTTGTATAATAATTGAGGTATCATGTATTTGATGAAAAGTTGGATTGCTTTGGTTATATGGATTTATATATAAACTTAGCCTAAAATGTGGCTATTAAATTAGTTTGATATGTGCTAGTAGCATGTCAAAATTTGAGTTGGTATGCTATACATATTCTGGACGAATAATTAATATTATATATATGTATATATATAAAATGATGTATTGGTGTGAAGGATAAAATAAAATGTTTGATTATTCAATCAGGTAATTTGGCAAATGTTTCATATATATAAAGTGATAGAGCATAATAGAAGTAGACAACAAACAAGGCATATGTGTTTGCATGTTATATATATGTTTGGTTAAAGATTTAACAAATGACCATATGAATAGTAACTTGTTTTTAATAAAGTTGCATGAATGTCTGATCTAAGAAATTAATAATGAGATGTTTATTTCCATGTGTCTATATCCGACCATTTGATAATGATTATAGTTGTATGTTATCTAATTTATGTGTAACCTGTAAGTTTGGTTTGATTTAATATATGTCCAGTTGTGATAATTTAAGATGAATAATTTTTATGTGTATTTATAATTATCCGAAAGTTGTGTTTAGTTAGTAGTACTTTGTAACCCTTTCCGACGACGGTTACGAGTTAGGGGTGTTACACTGTACTCTTTTAGCTGGCATTTCATTATCACATTTTTTAGCCTCGCAAATTTGCTGAAGAAATATCAGTTTAGCTTTCAACTTGACTAATACCGAACCATCATCATACAAGGTCAACTGCATGCTCATTTCCCGCAAAACAAACAAAGATTTCCTACCCAAAGCATCTGTGACTTCATTTGCTTTCCCAAGATGATAATCAATCAGTAACTCATAGTCTTTCAATAATTCGAGCCATCTTTGTTGTCACAAATTCAAATCTTTCTAAGACATCAAATACTTCAAGCTCTTATGGTCAGTAAATATGTGACATTTCTCACCGAACAAATAATGTTGCCAAATTTTCAATGCAAAAACAATAGCGGCTAACTCTAAGTCGTGTGTCAAATAATTCTTTTCATGTGATTTTAACTATTTGGAAGCATAAGCTATCACTCTGCCCTCTTGCATTAAAACACATCCCAAACTGTTCAATGACGCATCATTGAAAATCAGAAATTCTTTACCTGACTCAAGCTGAATTAAAACTGGTGCTTCAGTTAACGGTGCTTTCAACTGATCAAAACTCTATTGACATTTCTCAGACCACTCAAACTTCACATCTTTTTGCAATAAACGAGTTATTGGTATAGCTATCATCGAGAACCCTTTAACAAATTTCCTAAATAGCCTGTTAACCCTAAGAAACTTCTGACCTCGAAAATGTTTCTTGGTGGTTTCCAACCAACAATTGCTAAAATCTTACTCCGATCAACTCAGGTGCCTTCCGCTGAAATAGTGCGTCCTAAAAATCTAACTTCTCAGAGCCAAAACTCGCATTTACTGAATTTAGCAAATAGTTGTTTATCTCGCAATGTCTACAATACAAATCTCAAATGCTCAGGATGCTTAGATTCATCTCGAGAATAGATCAAAATGTCATCAATGAATACAACTACAAATCTGTTTAAGTACAGTTTGAAAATTCTATTCATCAAATCTATAAAAACTGCAGGAGCGTTAGTTAACCCAAACGACATAACAAGAAATTCATAATGCCCATACCTAGTTTTGAACGCAGTTTTCAGCACATCCGAGTCTTTAACCCATAACTAATAATAACCAAATCTTAGATCAATCTTAGAAAATATTGTTGCTCCTTTTAACTAATCAAACAAATCATCGATTCGCCACAATGGATACTTGTTCTTAATCGTAACTTTATTAAGCTGTCAATAATCGATACATAATCTCATTGATCCATCTTTCTTCTTTATGAACAGAACTAGTGCACCAAGCCGAGAAACTAGGTTGTGCAAAACCTCTATCTATTAACTCTTGCAACTGAGTTTTCAATTCTTTCAATTCTGTTGGAGCCATTTTGTACGGAGCTATCAATATCGGTAATGTTCTCGGTATTAATTCAATAGCAAACTCGACCTCTCTGATTGGCGACAATCTAGGTAACTCTTCTAGAAACACATCTGGATTTTCACAAACCACTGGCACCAATTCAATATTTGATTCAGACACTTTTATATCAAGTACATATGCAAGGAAAGCATTGCAACCCTTTCTCACATATTTCTGTGCTAGCATTGTCGATATCACAACAGGCAACCCACTTAAATCATCGGATTTAATATGAAGAATTTTACTATTCTAACATTTCAACTCAATAGTCTTTTGTCTACAATTTACAATAGCATCATGTAGAGTCAACCAATCCATACCCAAAATCACATCAAATTCATCAAATGGTAAAAGCATCAAATCGGCCGGAAAACAGTAACCCTGTGACATCAAAGGACAATTCTTACAAACTTTATCAATTATAACATACTGGCCTAAGGGGTTCGATACTTTAATTTTAATTCAGTAGACTCAACAGGTAAACTTTTACTAGACACTAAATCCGTACAGACATATGAATAGATAGATCTAGGATCAATCAAAGTAGTTACATTAGTGTCATAAAGAGAAAATGTACTGGAAATAAGATCTGGTGCCGATGCATCTTCGCGAGTGCAAATAGCATAAACTCTAGCTGGTGCTCGAGCCTCAGATCTTATAGCCGAATCCTTTGTTGCACCTTTGCTACTATTCACATTTCCAGTATTTCTAGGTGGTCTCCCTCTGGAAAGTATATTACTCGGCCTTATATTTAGAAATTTGTCTTTCTCAGGTAACTTAGGGCAATCACGAATAAAGTGATTTGTGAGCCACGTCTGAAACAAACTTTATTATTCATCCAATAATCTCCAAAATGTCGTCTTCCACATTGCTGACACTCAGGTTTGTTGGCTTTGACACTACCAATGCCCGATACTGAAGTGGCTTGAGCTTTTGAACTCGAGTGTTGCTTCCCACGATCTCTATTAGAATACCTCAATGAAGCAGTCGATCGGTTATAAGAATCCCTTAATTTCTTTGAAGAAGAATGATAGGGTTTACTCATTAACCTCTTTCTCAAATTTCTAGCCTTAGAATCGATTCTTCTCTTTTCTTTGCTAAGCTCTCCGACTTTGTGTGCTCTATCAACCAACACAACAAATTCTTTCAGTTCAAGAATCCTGACTAGAAGCTTAATGTCTTCATTCAACCCGTCTTCAAACCATTTACACATAATTTTTCAGTGGAAACATACTCTCGAGCATACTTACTCAGTCTCACGAATTCTCTTTCGTACTCATTACGGTCATACGACCCTGTTTCAATTCTAGAAATTCTTTGCGGTTTTGATTAAGAAACCGCTGACTTATATATTTCTTTCTGAACTCAGTTTGAAAGAATTCCCACGTGACCTATTCTCTCGGCACCACAAATATTAAAGTGCTCCACCACTGGTATGCAGTATCTTTCAGAAGAGATACAACACATTTAACACTTTCCGCTGGTGTACAAGACAGTTCATCAAAAACTCAAATTGTATTCTCAAGCCAAAACTCGACATTCTCAGGATCATCATCAACTGTAGCTCTAAACTCTTCAGCCCCGTACTTTCAAATTTTATCAACAGACGACTTACTCATACATAAAGGTTCCTAACCTAGAGGAGCTACAAGAACCGATTGGGGAATAAGTGGGGGTGGAGATTGCTGAGCAGCCGGATTCATTTGGATAAACTCAGTGAACTAGTCATTCATCATTTGAAAGAAGGCTTCCTTGGCCTCTCTTCTACGACCCTCAGATACGAGTTTCGATTCAGACGGTGCTACTTCATGAACGGAGGTTAGCGCATTACTTTCTACATCATCGAAAACTGCTCGATTGAGATCCATTACTATATGAAAACGTAATTTAAAACTGTCAGGAGATATCACACTATCACAGGTTAAGTATGGCATGTATAGCTAGACTCGCACACGCTATGTTAGTTTGAGAATAGACTAAATCGTAGCTCTGATACCAATAAATGTAACACCATTAACCCGTATCCATCGTTAGAATAGGGTTATGGAGCATTACCGACTTATCACTTAAACAATCATACATTTCTTATACATTTCTCATATCCAAATGAAAGTCATTCAAATTTAGTCATATAGTCCCTAACAGAGCCCTGAGGCCCAAAACAAGCATTAAAAATAATTCGAGACTAAATTGAGAACTCAAGGAAATTTTAGGAAAACATTGAAATTTTTCAAAGTGCAGGGGACACACGCCAGTGTGGCCAGGCCTTGTGTCTCACACGGCCAAAAGACACGCCCGTGTGGACATTCGAAATGGGATCACATAGCCCTGTCCCAACCCATGTCTAACCTCGTGCAACTCATTGACTTGGGTCACACGGCCAGACCACACTCCCGTGTGACAGGCCGTGTACACTTTGAAGAGGCCTCACACGCACGTGCGCTAGATCGTGTGCTAGGCTGTATGAAAACTGGGGGGTATACTGACTTGTTGTAACATCCCGAATTAGGGCCTAGTCGGAACAGTAGTTTCGGGACCACAAATTTGACGTAAGAAAATTTATTTTTTATTATATTTTTATGGTCTATGATTTCACGGAATGACTTAATGAAAATTTCATTCGAAAATTTTGACGTTTGGGCACTCAATTTAGTCAAAAGGACTAAATTGTAAAAAGTGAAAAAGTTGAGTTCTACATGTTAGAAGTGTCCAATTGTTATGATTTTTAAATTGGAGGTCCTTAAATGGTAATTAAACCATTGGTTAATTTTTGGAAAAAAATAAACATGAAATGTGTGTAATAAAATATTTTTAAGTTAGGGGCATTTTGGTAATCTAATAATTAAAAGAATTAAAAAGGGGAAATAAGCCAAAATCGGCTATCATCTTCTCCATCCAGCCAAAACTAGCATGGAAACCATGGCTAGGGTTTGGTTCAAGCTTCCAAGCTCATTTGTAAGTGATCTCGAGCCCCATTTTTAATGTTCTTTACATTTTTGAAGTCCCGGTAACATGATCACCTCATTTCTACTATTATTTTGAGCTAGGGTTTATGTTTAAAAATTTACCCATGAGTGACATGCTTGTATTTTGATGTCTAATGGTAGAAAATAAGTGTTGGGTGTTAAATAAATGACTTTTACTAAGCGGTTTTCGACGAAAACGTTTGAAAGGACCGTTTTGTAAAAGTTATAAAAATGATATAAAAGGGTGTTATGATGAGAATTGTAGTTTGATATAGTTATGAAAATGGTTCAACTAGGCCTATAGAATGGGAAAATTGAATAAAAATTATTTTACGAGCCTAGGGGCAAAAGTGTAATTTTGAAAAAGTTTAGGGGAAAAATGTAAATTTTCCAAAATAGGATTTTGGGTCAATTTGAATAATGTGAGTCTTAAATAGGCTATATTTGAAATGATAGATCAAGGAAATCAAGATTCAGGCTTAAACCGGGAAAATACAAATTTTAGACTAAAATGATAGTTTTGTCGTCTCCGTATTCGAGGTAAGTTCGCGTGATTTAATAAGCATATTATTCATGTTATTTTTTTATACATGAAATATATCTTGCTATGATTGTATTGAATTTGACGTTAAAGGACATTTGATGGAAATTGACATTTTAAATGAAATGAATAAGTTTGTATGAAAACTAGATGATATGTTATTTTTGGTTGTATGGACTAATGCCCAAATAAACATTAAAAGTGTTGAATTGAATGTACATTGCATGATCATCTATGCATATTGATATACTTGATGAAAAGAGAAAATCCCGGTTGAATAAAAAGGGATATTCGATAGATAAATCGTTGTTTATGTAACACCCCTTACCTGTATCCGTCGCCAGAACAGGGTGCGAGGTATTAACAAATCATAGTACATACTATTAAATAAAAACGAGACAAAAATATGGCATGCAATTAGATCATGAATCATTATAACATATGCCTTTAACAATACTAGCCAATTTCAAAGGCTTCGTACAAAATAATCGGTCAAATACTATAATTAATATTTTAAACCTAGGCAATTACGACACGTAACAAAATAACTAAGTCTACTACACATGCCATAATTCAAAATGTTCAGTTCAAATACCCCAAAGTATTGATAGTGTAGGCAGATCTTCAACGATCCTTGACTCCTGTGCAAGCTGGACGACATTATAAGACAAAAGAGAGAAAAGAAAGTAAGCTTATAGCTTAGTAAGCAAGTATATAAATAATGAATAAAGAATTTAATATGTTTACACAATAACTCAAGTGTATCTACTTTTAATTTCACAATTTACTCCAATTTGGTCAAGCTGTGTCTCTTGTGTCATATTCACTAAATAAATCATAACTTGAGTTACAAAACTCAAAATTCAAATCCGTAAAATTTTCCTGAAACTATACTTACATTACTTCTTACTAAAATTTTTCTAGAATTTTTGGTCCAGCCAATTGTACAGTTTATTAGTTAAAATTTCCCCTGTTATACAGCTCGACTGATCTGACCTCTGTTCACTACAAATTGAATTTCTTAGAGTAAAAAAATTAAAATATCCACGAAATTTGTTTCATTTAAAACTAGACTCAATAAGGAATCTAGAAATCTAAACTATATTTCTTAATTTGTTTTGTACAATTTTTAATGATTTTTCAAAGTTAGAACAGGGGATCACATAGTCATTCTGAGCGAGTCACACTCAAATATAAATATATCAAAATATAGAGTTCCTCTACTTGATCTGTTTCTTTTACATGGAAAAAGACTCATTAAGCTTTAATTTCACATCTCATTCAGCCTCTAATTAAATTCCTACTATTTTTGGTGATTTTTCAAATTCACGTCACTGCGACTGTCCAAAACAGTATTATTGCTAATTCACTCTTTCACACTTTCTTTGTATTAACCTCATTTTAACATGCATATCACAATTCATTTTCACTACATTTCATACATCACAAGTATAGGTCCATGATTACAATGTCACCATAAAACCATCCCGTTGAACAATCCGGATCAATCCTCGATACTTGATGGTTTTAGCACACAACCCCACCATCATATTTCACATAATTCGGCTCTCTTGTACACATGGTGAACACTTAGTACCACCCATGTGACCTAGCCAATTTATCTCGTAGCTCTCTTGTCTACACGGTGTCCTTCACTTGGTATCACACATGCGACCTAGCTACATTTATCCTCTCCCGTAACTCTCTTCTCTACATGGGATACATCCCGTATCACACATACGACCTAGCTACTACATAGTATCTCGTGGACTCTCTTGTACACATGATGTGCACTCAGCACCATACATGTGACCTAGCTACATTTCATCTATATGATTCAATCTTTCCGAGAGTTCAACCGAGATTTCTCTCGCTATTACTTATTTCCATTCTTCCAATAGTCGATTTATGATTCAAAATCAACTAAAATATATAAAATAGGCTGAAATATAAAAATGTAAATGAAGTTAATGTATTATTTACATACAAACTTACCTCGGTGCAAAATATGAAAATTTTGCAATTTAGTCCAAAACATTTTCCTTCCCTCGTTCAAGGTCGATTCCACGTCTTTCTTGATTATTGAGCGTGAAAGCTTGAAACAAACCCTAGTTATGGAGAACACGCAAGTTTCGGCCAAGCTAAATGAAGATGAACACATTTTTGTGTTATTTTTCCCATTTTATTTCATTTAATATGCAAATGACCAAAATGCCCTTACTACTAAACTTTCTAAAAATTCCATCCATGTCCAAATTTTTGTCCATATAAAGTATAATGCTCTAATTTCCATTTAAGGACCACTACTTAAAACCCCCATTTCAATCAAGTATTTTATGAACTAGAACACACACATTTTTCACCTATTTCAATTTTGTCCTAAACGTCAAATTAAACACCCAATCGATGAAATTTCGCAACGAAATTTTTACACAATTATGAAATCATAATATAAACACTAAAACTTAATTAAAATATAATTTTTTCAACCTCAGATTCATGGTTTCGAAACCACTATTCCATTTTGGCCCTAAATCGAGCTGTTACAACTCTCCCCCCTTTAGGGATTTTCGTCCCTAAAAATCTTACCGATAAAAAGGTTTGGGTACTGTTTTCTCATGGCTTCCTCCGGTTCCCACGTAGCTTCTTCTACTCCATGTCTTTTCCATAACACTTTCACTAAAGCTATGCTTTTCTTTCTCAACTGTTTCACTTCTCGAGCTAAAATCTTAATCGGTTCCTCATCATAGGTCAAGTCCGATCGAATCTCAATTTCTGTTGGAGAAATCACATGTAAAGGATCAGAACGATAACGTCGCAACATTGATACATGAAACACGTTATGAATTCTTTCTAATTCTGCTGGTAATGCCAACCGATATGCCACTAGTCCAATCCTCTTAATAATCTCGTACGGCCCAATAAAACGCGGACTCAACTTGCCTTTTCGGCTAAATCTCAGAATCTTCTTCCATGGTGACACCTTCAAGAACACTTTATCACCCACCTAAAATTCAATCTCTTTTCTTTTTAAATCTGCATATGACTTTTGTCGATCTGGAGCAGCTTTCAAGCAATCACGAATTACTTTTACTTTCTCTTCGGTTTCTTTAACTAGATCAACTCTGTGAATCTGTTTCTCACTAAGTTTGGTCCAATATAAAGGAGTCCGACACTTGCGACCATACAAGGCTTCATACGGTGCCATCTGTATACTTGACTGAAAACTATTATTGTAGGCAAATTCAACCAAAGGTAGATATTTCTCCCAACTGCCTTCAAATTCTAAAACACAACATCTAAGCATATCTTCGAGTACTTAGATTACTCTTTCCGACTGACCATCTGTTTGTGGATGAAACGCGGTACTAAAGTTCAATTTTGTGCCCAAAGCTTCTTGTAACATTTTTCCAGAATCTCGAGGTAAACCTCGGATCTCTATCTGATATTATAGACATAGGTACCCCGTGCAACCTCACAATTTTAGCAATATATAATTCAGCTAATTTATCAAGTGAGTAATTGGTACGTACCAGTATAAAGTGAGCTGACTTTGTTCACCTATCAACCACTACCCAGATAGCATCCTTCTTTTTAGGAGTCGGAGGCAAACCAGTTACAAAATCCATGGTAATCCTATCCCATTTCCACTCAGGCACCATTACCGGTTGGAGTAATCCTGAAGGCACTTGATGCTCAGCTTTTACTTGTTGGCAGATCAAACACTTGGTTACAAATTCAGAAATGTCCCTTTTCATGCCTGGCCACCAATATAACTTCTTTAAATCATTATACATTTTTGTGCTACCAGGGTGAACTGACAAACAGCCACTATGCGCGTCATGTAATATTTTCTGAATCAATTCATCATTTTTCGGTACACATATCCTGTCTCAAAACATCAAACAGTCATCTGGTCCAACTCGAAAATCTGAGTCGTATCCTGATTTACACTGAGTTCTCTTGGTTCGCAACTCACTATCGTTCTTTTAAGCATCACAAATCAGCTGGAGAAATAATGGTTTAGCCCTCATCTCTGCTAAGATTGACCCATCATCAGACAATGCTAACCCCGTATTCATGGCTCTCAAAGTAAAAAGAGATTTCCTGCTCAAGGCGTCAGCAACTACATTCGCTTTTCCCGGATGATAATCAATCATTAGCTCATAATCCTTCAATAATTCAAGCCATCTCCGCTGTCACAGATTCAAATCCTTTTGATTCATCAAATACTTCAAACTTTTGTGATCAGTAAAAATTCGGCATTTTTCACCATACAAATAATGTCGCCAGATCTTCAAGGCAAAGACAATAGCGGCCAATTCCAAATCATGTGTAGGATAGTTCTTCTCATGCGGTTTTAACTGTCTTGAGGCATAAGCTACAACTTTACCCTCTTGCATCAACACACATCCAAGGCCTGTCAATGATGCATCACTATAAATTACGAACTCCTTCCCTGGCTCGGGCTGTACTAAAATTGGTGCTTCAGTCAATCGTGCTTTCAGCTTTTCAAAACCCTGCTGACATTTATCAGTCCATTCAAACTTAACATTCTTTTGCAGCAACTTAGTCATAGGAGAGGCAATCATCGAAAATCCCTCGACAAAACGTCTATAATACCCGGCCAAGCGTAAAAAGCTTCAAACCTCGGATACATTCTTTGGCGGTTTCCAATCAACGATCGCAGAAATCTTGCTCGGATCCACCCGAATACCATCACCTGAGACTATATGTCTGAAAAATCCGACTTCACGAAGCCAGAACTCACTTTTACTAAACTTAGCAAACAGTTTCTTTTCTCTCAAGATCTGCAATATGGTTCTCAAGTGTTCGGCGTGCTCAGACTCATCCCGAGAATAAATTAGAATGTCATCTATAAACACTACTACAAACTTATCTAAATATGGTCGAAAGATTCTGTTCATCAAGTCCATAAATATAGCTGGAGCATTTGTTAAGCCGAAAGGCATCACAAGGAACTCATAATGTCCATACCTTGTCCTAAAGGCGGTTTTTGGTACATCCGACTCCTTAACTCTCAACTGGTAGTAACCGGACCTCAAATCGATCTTTAAAAACACTGTAGCCCTCTTTAACTGATCGAATAAATCATCAATCCTCAGCAACGGGTACTTGTTCTTTATAGTCACCTTATTGAGCTGACGGTAATCAATGCAAAGCCTCATTGAGCCATCCTTCTTCTTTACGAACAATACAGGAGCACCCTAGGGAGAGAAACTCGGTCTCACAAATCCCTTGTCTGTTAACTCTTGCAACTGAGCCTTCAATTCTTTTAATTTAGTCAGAGCCATTTTATATGGAGCAATCGAGATCGGTGCAGTCCCCGGCAACAAATCAATGGCAAAATCTATCTCTCTGTTCGGAGGCAATCCAGGCAATTCCTCTGGAAATACATCTGGAAATTCACAGACTATCGGTACTGATTCAAGCTTCAATTTAGACAGCTCAGTATTCATTACATAGGCCAGATAAGCTTCACACCCTTTCCTTATGTATTTCTGTGCAGACATGTGCGAAATCGCCATAGGCAATTTATTTGATTCATCTGTTTCAACCCACAGAATTTCACCACTTTCACATTTCAACTTTAGTGTTTTCTGTTTACAATCTACCTTGGCATCATACAATGTCAACCAGTCCATTCCCAAAATAACATTAAACTCATCAAATGGTAACAACATCAGATTAGCCGGAAAACAGTGACCTTGAATCATTAATGGGCAATTCTTGCAAACCTTATCAACTAGCACATATTGGCCTAAGGGGTTCGACACTTTAATCGTAAACTCAGTAAACTCAACTAGCACATATATAGGAATGAGTAGACCCGGGATCAATCAATGCAATAACAATAGTATCATAGAGAGAAAATGTACCAGTAATCACATCGGGAGATGATGCATCCTCTCGGGCACGTATGGCATAAGCTCTAGCAGGCGCTCTAGCTTCTGATCTCGCCACTGAATCTTTCATTATAGTTTTACTGCTAGCTCCACTTCTAGTATTTCTCAGTGGTCTACCTCTGCTAACAGCAGTACTCTGTCTAGCACTCTGAAATTTTTCTTCTTTAACTTTCTCCGGACAGTTTCTGATAAAATGCTCGCGAGAATCGTACCTGAAACAAGCTCGCTCGTTTCCCCAACACTCACCATAATGTTGTCTGCCACATTGCTGACATTCAGGCTTTCTAGATCGCACATTACCCACACTTGCCACTGAAGTAGCTTGAGCTTTAGACCCCGAATATGCCCTACCACGATCTATGTGTGAATCCCCAGCTGAAACTGTCATTCGAGGGTTTGTCTCTTTGGACCTCTTTGATTGAGATTGAAATGACTTGCTTATCGGCCTCTTTCTGGCATCTCGAGCCTTAATAGCAGCTTTTCTTCTTTCTTTGTTCAATTCTTCGGCTTTAAGAGCTTAGTCAACCAATACTACAAATTCTTTCAGCTCCAAAATTCCCACAAGCACTTTAATGTCCTCATTTAGCCCATCCTCAAACCTTTTGCACATAATGGCCTCGGTGGACACACATTCCTGGGCATACTTGCTGAGTCTTACAAATTCGCGTTCATACTCTGCCACAGACATCTTGCCTGCTTCAATTCAAGGAACTCCTTCCGTTTTTTATCAATAAATCGCTGACTTATGTATTTCTTTCTGAATTCTTCCTGGAAGAAATACCAAGTAACCCTTTTTTTTGGCACCACTGCTACCAAAATCTTCTACCAATGGTAGGCCGAATCTCTTAAAAGTGATACAACACACTTTAAGCACTCCGCGGGTGTACATGAGAGCTCATCAAATATACGGGTAGAATTTTTAAGCCAGAACTCCGCTTTCTCGGGATCATCATCGATCTTTACTCTAAACTCTTCCGCCCCTTGTTTTGAATCTTGTCAACCGGAGGCTTGTTCATTCTTACCAAATCTATGCCTTGAGCAGCTACAGGAACCGTCTGAGGTATGGGAGAGGGTGGAGGAGGTTGAGCATTTGGATTTGCTCGAATAAACTCAGTATACCAATTGTTCATCATTTGGAGAAAGGAAGCCTGAGCCCCATCTCCATGTCTCAATGTCTCAGGTCTACTTTTTACAAGCGCGGTCCCTTGTGCGGGAGCTGGCGCATTACTAGCAGCATCATCAACCGTAGTTCCGTTAGGATCAATTACTATATAAAAACAAAACACAGTTTAGAATAATCAGGAGTCACCACACTATCACAGTATATTTATGGCATGTATAGCTAGACTTTTACACACACTTTATTAGTCCGAGAACTGACTAAACCATGGCTCTGATACCACTAAATGTAACACCACTTACCCGTATCCATCGCCAGAACAGGGCACGAGGCATTAACAAATCATAGTACATACTATTAAATAAAAACGAGACAAAAATATGGCGTACAATTAGATCATGAATCATTATAACATATACCTTTAACAATACTAGCCAATTTCAAAGGCTTCGTACAAAATAATCGGTCAAATACTATAATTAATATTTTAAACCTAAGCAATTATGACACATAACAAAATAACTAAGTCTAGTATACATGCCATAATTCAAAATGTTCAGTTCAAATACCCCAAAGTATTGATAGTGTAGGCAGATCTTCAACGATCCTTGACTCCTGTGCAAGCTGGACTACACTATAAGACAAAAGAGAGAACAAAAAGTAAGCTTATAGCTCAGTAAGCAAGTATATAAATAATGAATAAAGAATTTAATATGTTTAAACAATAACTCAAGTATATCTACTTTTAATTTCACAATTTACTCCACTTTGGTCAAGCTGTCTCTCCTGCGTCATATTCACTAAATAAATCATAACTCGAGTTACAAAACTCGAAATTCAAATCCGTAAAATTTTCCTGAAACTAGACTCATATTACTTCTTACTAGAATTTTTCTAGAATTTTTGGTCTGGCCAATTAGTACAGTTTATTAGTTAAAATTTCTCCTGTTATATAGCTCGATTGATCTGACCTCTGTTTACTACGAATTGAATTTCTCAGAGTAAAAAATTCAAATATCCATGAAATTTATTTCATTTAAAACTAGACTCAATAAGGAATCTATAAATATAAACTATATTTCTTAATTTGTTTTGTACAATTTTTAATGATTTTTCAAAGTTAGAACAGGGGATCACATAGTCATTCTGAGTGAGTCACACTCAAATATAAATATCTCAAAATATAGAGTTCCTTCACTTGATCTGTTTCTTTTACATGGAAATAGACTAATTAAGCTTTCATTTCATATCTCATTCAGCCTCTAATTAAATTCCTACTATTTTTGGTGATTCACGTCACTGGGACTATCCAAAACAGTATTATTGCTAATTCACTCTTTCACACTTTCTTTGTATTAACCTCATTTTAACATGCATATCACAATTCATTTTCACCACATTTTGTAACACCCCTATCCCGTAACCGTCGCCGGAATAGGTAAGGGGTATTACCGGACTTGTAACTCATGTCAGAACAGTAAAATTTTGAACTTTTTCTTGAAATAAAGATCATTCATTTAAATAAGTACTAAGCACAGCCAGGGATAAAATTTAAACTTCTCTAAGTAAACATTCAAAAGATGCCATTTTCGCATGGCTTATATACATTAACCAAAAATATTCTTCCGCCACTAGTCTATTCTATACATGCCATAAAATAATTCTAAACGTAACAGGGATAAGCAGTGGATAATGATAGTGTGACTAGTTGCTGACGATCCCCGAGCCTATAACTTCGAAATGAGATCTATAAAACAGAGAAAACAAAGTAAACGGAGTAAGCATTACAATGCTTAGTAAGTTTTAAGCAGTGTCAACAGATAACAATCAAATTATAACATAGTTGTTCGTATTTTTATTTTACTCTTCCTTCGGGCATACCATCCCCTTTACCGAATATGCACATCTCATCATATACAATAGGCAGATAAACTTTCACATAAAAGTGAGCTCATGTGACATAGATATATTGTATAATTTCACATAACCTCTCACACTGATCCGATGTCACATAATCATAGGAATAGTCTCATAGATTGCTCTCGTATGCATCACATAACTACCTTATGATTTAGTTCAAATCAAGCTCACATATAAACTTGGAGTACATACCTGTTTAACCTTTCGCATTGAATATATTTATAAGCAATTCTTATTACGAAGTCTTATAGCTTTAACCTCTACTCGGATTATCGGCGAGACCTTTAGCTCAGACGAAATCTCCACACGAAGTTATCGGGTCTTACCCGGACAAAATCTCCACACGTAGTCATCAGGTCTTACCCGGACATAATCTCCACACGTAGTCATCGGGTCTTACCCGGAATATATTTCCAAGTTTCATGTACATTTAATCACATGTTACAACATTCACATCGACTGTCATATTTGTAATTCATTTGCCTCATCAAATATCTAATAATACACACCTTTCACATTTGGTCGTTCGGCCACAATATACGCACATCGCCTACATATTTCACACTAGCCATTCGGCTTTACCACATATACATACATATCTCATACATATTTCACATTAGCCATTCGGCTTTACCACATATATGCATGTTCATATTCATCACATTGGCCATTCGGCCTTATCACACATATGCATGCTCACATTCATCGCATTGGCCATTCGGCCTTATCACATATATGCATGTTCACATTCATCACATTGGCCATTCGGCCTTATCTCATATATACACATTCACATTCATCACATAAAATCCTAAATCAAAATATAAATTTTCATGTATTCACATCACAATTATCCAAATATACTTCACATACCACATATACTACCATGTATACACTTTGTCTTGGCCGAATCTACATCAATCATTTTCCAATGAATAATTCAATTTCACGCCATACTATCATTTCATATTCGAATACTCATGAACTTACAATTTCACAAATTTTAATATCCAAGATCCATCTAACACTCATATATCGTTTTACAATATCACGATCTAGAATTCACGTATGGGTTTAATCGATAGCTTATGAGCAACTAAAACAAGTTTTATCCATGTTTACAACAAAATCACATATTCACTACGAGCTGTTTTCCTGTGCAATAGTCACTAAATTATTTATAATTGGAGCTACAAAACTCCAAATCACTTGCCGTTAATTTTCCCTGAATAAATACTCATATATCTTCCATCCATAAAATTTCCAGAATTTTAGGTTTGGCCAATCAATACCAGATTTTTCTTAAAGTTTCCCCTATTTGACTGTTTGACTAATCTGACCATTCTTCACTGCAAATCAGATTTTTCATTGTACAGAATTCAAAATGTGTTCTATTTGATTTCATTTGAAACTAGACTCATTAAGGAGTCCAAGCATATAAATTTTATCTTATAACCATTTTTGTACAAATTATAATGATTTTCTAAAAACAGAACAGGGGATTTCGGAGTCATTCTGGCACTGTCCCACACAACTTTAAATATCTCTTTATAGGAAATTTCTTTGCTTACACGGTCTCTTTTATAAGAAACTAGACTAACTAAGCTTTGATTACATATTTTGTTCAGCCTATAATTCCACACCAACAATTTATAGTGATTTTCTAAAGTCAAGTTACTGCTGCTGTCCAAAGCAAATTATTACAATTTGCTCTTAAATTTCCAAGTCCAAACACTTATGAACTTACCATTTGAGTTTAAGACATATCATGGCCACATCATATCTTATTAAATCAACTCATTATGTCCTATTATGATTGAATTTACTCAACGTTTAATCACTTAAAACTTACCTCGGAAGTTGTCGAACGATTTCAACGGCTATTCGATTACCTTTTCCTTTCCCCTATCCAACTTTGATCCTCTAAGCTCTTGACCTAAATCAAACAAATTTACTTCCCAATCAAACATAGTCATACGGCATCCATATACATTTTAAAACCAATTCATTTGAATCAATTGACCACTTAAGTCTATTATCGTTCGTTTTCAAATTTGTGTACTTGATAAGTCACATTAAACAATTGTATATGTAACTTTAACACATATTTATATTCGAATGTCTCACTGACACAAGGCGTATACATAAGCTATCAACATACATATAAATATATTTTAGTCGATTACTCAAGTTATGCACAACATGTATGTATATACACTCTCATATTCATTATTATAAATGTTGCCGAATACTCATTTAATAATCAACTCATGTATTCATACATGGACGATTTGAAGTTTCCTTTAACCAATTATATAATCGGCAATGGCTACAATAACTTATCAAGCCTTAGAAACTTCTTTAACCCTTTTAACTTCATCTTATTACCCCTAAAGTCCGAATGCACACATAACAAAATATAATGCCAAAACGCCATTAACTAATAAAATCACACATACACAATTTATATACAAATTTCATCCTCACAATGTATATAATTCATTCAGCCATTCATCACTCACCTAACAAAACTTCATATCAAATTCCTATGACCGATCACACCTATACTTACATTCCAATATTCGTAATATTCAAAATCACATTCTAAATAAAATAGTCATGAACAATGCCGAATCCTTAAGTGTTCAAACATAAATTTTTTTTTACTTAACTCAAAACATATAAACAACATTTGTTCAAGACATCAAACCTCTTTAATTTCGGCTATTACTAATATAAACATTCACAAATCATATTCTTAGGAAGACCGATTTCTTTCCATAACACATTCATCATCAATACTTAGATGAAACAACCAAAATCCCTTCCTTTATACCCTAGCCGAATGCTCCAATCATCCATCAAAATTACAAATTTTAGCATGGGCTAAGTAAGAACCATGATTATTTACCTAACACAAGTTAAAATTTCACAATTTGACATAATATACTAACCTTTTTAATGACTCAAGTGACCCAAAAATTCTTCCCCTCCTTTGTTTCTTCTATTCGGCCAAGTTGAACAACAAAGAAAGAACTTTGTTTTTTCCTCCCCTTTCTCTAGTCACGGCAATGGGGAGTAAGGGGGAGACAACTTTGGTTTCTCCTCCCACTCCCCTCATATTTTATTATTCTTCCCACACATATTAGCATAAAATGTCTATAATATGTTTTACCCCATAGCATGGCCGGCCACCATCTAGATTTTTGGCTAATTTGACATGCAAACCCTTCTTTTATACAACATGCATTAATAGGTCCTTATAGATTAACCTATCGCATTTCAAAAGTGTCACACATAAGTCCTATTACTAAATTCACATGCAATCGACTAAATCGAAGCTTAAAACTTTCACACATTCATATTCACATATAATAAACATAAAATATGATGGCTAATTATTTTTATGACTCGATTTTGTGGTCCCGAAACCATTTTTCGACTAGGGTCAAATTAGGGGTGTCACACATTTCATACATCACAAGTATAGGTCCATGATTACAATGTCACCATAAAACCATCCCGTTGAACAATTCGGATCAATCCTCGATACTTGATGGTTTCAGCACACAGCCCCACCATCATATTTCATATAATTCGGCTCTCTTGTACACATGGTGAACACTTAGTACCACCCATGTGACCTAGCCAATTTATCTCGTAGCTCTCTTGTCTACATGGTGTCCTTCACTTGGTATCACACATGCGACCTAGCTATATTTATCCTCTCCCGTAACTCTCTTGTCTACATGGGATACATTCCGTATCACACATGCGACCTAGCTACTACATAGTATCTTGTAGCTCTCTTGTACACATGATGTGCACTCAGCACCATCCATGTGACCTAGCTACGTTTCATCTATATTATTCAATCTTTTCGAAGGTTCAACCGGGATTTCTCTCGCTATTACTTATTTCCATTCTTCCAATAGTTGATTTATGATTCAAAATCAACTAAAATATATAAAATAGGCTGAAATATAAAAAAGTAAATGAAGTTAATGTATTATTTACATACAAACTTACCTCGGTGAAAAATATGAAAATTTTGCAATTTAGTCCAAAACCTTTTCCTTCCCTCGTTCAAGGTCGATTCCACGCCTTTCTTGATTATTGAGCTTGAAAGCTTGAAACAAACCCTAGCTATGAAGAACATGCAAGTTTCGGCCAAGCTAAATGAAGATGAACACATTTTTGTGTTATTTTTCCCATTTTATTTCATTTAATATGCAAATGACCAAAATGCCCTTACTACTAAACTTTCTAAAAATTCCATCCATGTCCAAATTTTTGTCCATATAAAGTATAATGGTCTAATTTCCATTTAAGGACCTCTACTTAAAACCCCCATTTCAATCAAGTACTTTATGAACTAGAACACACACATTTTTCACCTATTTCAATTTTGTCCTAAACGTCAAATTAAACACCCAATCGATGAAATTTCGTAACAAAATTTTCACACAATTATGAAATCATAATATAAACACTAAAACTTAATTAAAATAATTTTTTTTCAACCTCAGATTCGTGGTTTCGAAAGCACTGTTCCATTTTAGCCCTAAATCGGGCTGTTACAGTTTACATGACATGAGATCCTACATGGGTTGCATAAAAGGATTTAGACCGGACGGGTAATCCGTTGATATCAACATAGAAAGGATCTAGCTCGGACGAGTGTTCCTCAAGTGATCGAGCCTCCCGAAGAATATGGGTGCATTAAGGATTTAGCCCGGACGGGTAATCCTATTAAGGACTGAATTTAGCCTGGACTGGTATTTCAGATCTGAACTTATGAGAGTGTATGTCATTGTAAGAAATTTAACCTGGACTGGTAATCCCGACAACACTCTGTGAGTTATGATACGGGGGATTTAGCTTGGACTGGTAATCTCGCCGTAATGAGTGAAGTTCGCGAGAGTGCATACTTGAAATGATCACTTGTATGACTTGACGATAAATGTGATATCCATCGAGATTCCGAGGAATTCAACGAGAAACTCATCTATGCTTAGATAATACTAGTATGATGTATATGATTGTCATGTTTGGATAAGTGGTTGTGCTAAGAGATAGCACAGGTACGTACTTGAAACCCATGAGCATATGTTTGCCATGTGAAATGAAATGGACTTGTGATAAGAGTGCAAATGAATGAGTGATATTTATGAGAATAATTTCTATGACAAATTTGTGATGGTTATCATCATGTTGCACTAAGACAGATTAGTACAATACCAGCGGTCCGATTTTGAAAATCCACCAAAAATAGTGGAAATTGAGTTAGAGGCTGCGTAAAATATGAAATTAAATCTTATCGAGTTTAGTTTCTGATAAAGGAAATGGTGTAAGCAAAGGAATCTCATATGATGTGATATTTGAATTTTTGTGAAATAGGGTCAGAGTGATCTCGGACTCCCCTGTCTTAATTTTGGAAAATTATTAAAAATTTTACAAAAATTATTATGGGTTATAATTTATATGATTAAAATAATTATGAGTCTATTTTCAAGGGAAATAGACAAAAGAATCATCCGAGTCCCGTAATATGAGATAATTAATTCATAGTGAAGAGAGGTCGGAATTGCCAGACAACGAAACAGAGGTAACTTTAAATAATAAACTGTACTTATTGGATAGACCAAATATTATAAAAATTTTATGGTAAGAAGATATGTGATTCTAGTTTCATGGGAAATTAATGGTTCTCAATTCGGAGTCTCATAGCTCTAGATATGAATAATTTAGTGACTATGACTCAAGAAAACAGCTTGACTGGACTTTGAATATATAGAAAGAATTTTAAAAATAACATGTTATCACGTTACTTATTATTTTTCATGCGAGCTTACTAAGCGTAAAGCTTACTCCCTCCTTTTCATTTTCTTAGCATTCTCAGGCTAGTTCGGGGTTGGAGATCGTCGGAGGCAGCATCATACTATCAAGACATCATCGTTGGAATATTAATATATTTATGCTAGCGATTCCAAGTGAGTGGCATGTATAGGGACTTAGTTTTATGATAGATATTGTTATGAGTAGCCAAATGTATTGGCTTATAATGATTCGTTGTATATAGCCATGAGATGTAGCTTATAATGATTATGGCTTGTAAGCCTATTTATCCATGTTAAGCCCTAATGTTTGTGATGTGGATATGCTTGTTGAAAATTCATGTTGATGTATAACATGTGTGTATGATGAATGCTTTATGACCAATCGAACCGGTCATTGCTATGAGAAAATGCATGATATAGAAAAAAATGAAAGATGATGATGTTGATTGAACTTGAATGCTCAAGGTCTAATGACACAAGTGATAAGTGAATAATTCTAGATTATTAGTAAATGTGGTGCAATAGTAAGATTAATGGTCATGGATGCTTGCATCTAGACTTAATATTGCACGAGAATGCCAAATACATGAATAATGACATGTTAATGTTAAGAATATATCTTAATGAAGAAGGTTAAATCATTAAAATGATGTCATGATATGTGTCCTTAATATATGTAATGAATTGTGGAAATTAAGGGTAACACAAAGGCTTGGAAAATAGCCCAAGTGTTAGTCACATGAGCAGAGACACGGCCATGTGTCTCAGCCATGTGGAGGGCACGGCCTAGCACACGGGTGTGTGGCTTGGCCGTGTGGTTCATTTTGTGTAATGACGTCATAGTCAAAGAGTTACACGGCCTGAGGATATGGGTGTGTTGAAGACACACAGGCGTGTCCTTGTATCCACACGGGCATGTGGCTCCGCTTCATGGAAAAATTTCATAAATTTTCTCAAACCTTCCAAAGTTTCCGGTTTAGTCCCTAATTACTTTCATAGCACGCTTAAGGCCTCGTAGGCCCAAATAAGGGACTTTAAGATAGAAATTGAAAAGTTTTAAATTTGAACGAAATTTTATGCCCCGGTTTGCATTTTTTTTGTTTAAGTCCGGTAATGCCTCATATCCTGTCCCAGCATCGGACACGGGTAGGGGGCGTTACACTTGTGTCACACGGCCAAGTCATACGCCAGTGTGTTAGGCCGTGCGAAGCTACTGACTTGGTTTCTAAAGAAATATCAGGGACCTGACCGTGTGTCACACACGGCCGTGTCACCTGACTGTGTATCACACACGACTGAGACACACACCCGTGTCTCTGCCCGTATGCACAAAAATAGGTCATTTTCCAAGCCATATTCCTCACCCGATGTAGTACCAACCTATACATACCAAATTGCATATGACCATATCATCAATAGGCATTCAAACTAACCAAAATTCAAGTTTGAAACATGCAACATCATTACCATTAACCTAAATGATCTTAGGCATCAAAATTAGCCTTTATACAACATGCATATATCACCTCAAAAAGCCACCTAAATAGTCAATTGCATACGTGAGACATTGTGCCTACAACTTAGCATGAAATTTCTTCTCAATTCCAACTATTTGGTACCAAAACTCAATTTCACAAGAAAGGCATTCATATAACAACTATACACCACAATTCACAAGACCATATATACATATATATACATTTCAAAATATACGTCTACTTACAAGCCAATTCAAATGGCTAAAATTCGTCAAGACATAAAGGCTACATTAGCCAAAAGACTTATACATGCCATATAACCAAAATACACAAAGTTCAAAAGTACCAAAACAACGGTTGGATAGTGTGATGAGACCTCCAACAACTTCAAATCCGAGCAAGCTTTGAAATCATTATAAAACACGGAAAAGTAAACAGAGTAAGCTATTAAGCTTTGTAAGTTCGTTTGGCTAATAAGTACAACTTACCATTCATTCACAATTTAAAGAAGTATAAGTAAACATAGGTAAGTTTCAATTAATCCAAAGGTTAGCACATAATCATAACCTTGTTAGTCATGTATGAATACATCATCTATGAATTACTTGTCATACTTTGCACAAATACCTAAACTAGTTCGTATCATCCCTTATATCCTCGTACCATCATCTTTACCCGTTGAACCATTTGGAATACTATTGGATACTCGGGAATCTCACACACTAAGTGCTGATACATGGTCAAAATCATCTTTATCTCATATCTCGTATAAATGCTCACTCTCGAGCTATTACTGGGTCTGCTTACAGAAGTTGACGGTCAAGACGTAGCTATACGATGCTCCTCACACAAGCTGACAAGTAACCGTAACACATGCCTAAAAACTCAGCCACCGGTAGAATATACAAGACCAGTACCCAAAACACAGTAACCTGTAATGACATGTCATTTCTATCCTATCTATTCCTAAAATTCAGCCGGGATTCATACATTGCCGATAACTTGTCGAGAATTTTCGTGGTGTCATATCATCACAATTATATCAATTAAGCATTCAAACACATATAATTTAATGCTTATTAAACATATGAACTCATTTCGATAAAAAAAATAATGAAATAAGATTGACTAGTCTGATACTTTATATTTTCCTCGATCTAGATCCGTATGAGGCTTAACTTGATCTAAATAATCAAATTCAATCCATTTAGTATTCATTCTATTTAATCCAGCCCAAAATACATATTTTTGTAAATTTACACTTTTACCCCTAATATTTTAACTTCTTTATAGTTTAGTCCGTAGCTCATAAAAATGCAAACATGCAATTTAATCCACACCCATGCTAGCCGAATTTCATACAAGCTTATAGCAGCCTACACATTTCATTAATTCACACATTTCACCACATAATTTTCACATTTTATCAATTTTACCCCTATTTAACATTTTCAACCAAAATCACTTTACAAAACTTGTTTATTTAACAACAACCATTTATTTTCTACCATCAAAAATCAAAACATATACACATTTATCAATGGTAAAACCCTAGACTTTTAACAATTTCACATTAAGCTACAACGACTCCAAAAACATAGAAATCATTAAAAACCGAGCAAAATTGCACTTACATGCAAAGATGAACCATAGATGAAACTTCAAGCTTTATTCATGGAGTTTTCTTCGCTAAATTTTGGTGGAAGATGGACATAACAAAGATGGTGACTTTGTTTTTAATTATTTTATTTAGTTTATTTTATTAAATTACATTTTTAACCTTATCATTAAACCATTAAAATCACTTAATTAATGTCCATATTTGTCCAATCATATTAAAAATGGTATAATTACCACGTAAAGACCTCTACTTAAAGTTCAA
This sequence comes from Gossypium hirsutum, assembly GCF_007990345.1. NCBI lineage: Eukaryota > Viridiplantae > Streptophyta > Magnoliopsida > Malvales > Malvaceae > Gossypium > Gossypium hirsutum. The sequence continues at coordinate 36,906,891 of NC_053431.1, read as the reverse complement.
TAGCTATTAGATACTTTTAACAATAGAACACAACCTTTACACTTTATGCGATTAAGTCCTTTTTATAAAATTAAGCAAGCAATTGATAAAATCTCTTAACGAAATTTTTATACAATCATACTATCATGCTTTAGACCTCAAAATAATAATAAAATAAATATTTTGACTTCGGATTTGTGGTCCCAAAACCACTGTTTCGATTTAACTAAAAACGGACTGTTACACCTTAAGTCTTTTCCCTTTTTCCACATATCACCATTTCATCTAAATCCATTCCCACAATACATCAAGCTTGATTAATTTTATGCTAAACTAAAATCCTTATTTAGCCTTAGTCCGGTTATCATTCCAATTGAAAATCGTGAGATATGAGCCCGCACTAAAACCTTTTAATATAGTATTCATTTTCTCTCCAGAATATTGGATAGTTTGGCGTTGGGTTGGAATTATTTGGCGTACAGTTGGGAAAACGAGACGATCATCTACCGAGTTCAAATTCCCGCAAACAAATCAGCGTATTCAATTGGAAAAAGCTAGTTGGATTTCATCAAGGGAGATAGTGATCAAATTTAAATGACCCACGCGGTTGAAGCCGTTAATTTGAGTTGGGCTTTTCTAGATTGCAAGGCTGTTGAGATCTTAAATTGCTAACACATGCTACATGGTTAGATAATCGGTAAGGGTTGGTTCTCAAGTTGTATCGGAACTAACTACACAAAGAAAAGTTGGCAGTTCGGGCATCCTTGATCTCTATAATCGACTTATCGTTTGGAAAGGAAAATCTACTTTCAAGGATCTATTCAATTTCAGAGTGTACTGAGGCTGAGTCTAAGCATTAATATATTTGATTCACCGATTTAATTTAGTTTCATTAATTTTATTTTGCAACAATAATTTTTTTATTATTTTATTTTATATTTGTTTTTTTATTTTCTTTATCAACTAAAATCCCCATTTTGTTTATTTATTTTTTTAGTTCTGCAATGCACAAATCGTGGGCACGACAGCTACATAGGCTTAGGAATCTGATTACGTAAACAAGAAAATTAAGAGTCCCAGTCCCTGTGGGATCGACCTTACTACTCCATACTATTATTTAATTCAATTAAAGTGTAGGAATTTATATTTAGTGATTTTGATGTCCATTCATGACCCATTAGCTTGTACAAAAATTGTAATGGTTGTACCAAAATTGCTAATCGATATTGTTAGATATTCGAGTATATTAAAATTTCTACGATATTAAAATTTACAACGTGATACTTAAATTTCTAACGTATATAAAAATTTATAACCAATTTCTAGCCAAGCACTAATTTTTCAAGAGCATCTCGTTAGATATTCTTGTATGAGTTAAAAAATTTGGTATCGTGTTAGAAATATTGGTATCCATTAGAAATTTAATATCACATTAGAAATTTTGGTATTGGTTAGAAATTAGAAATTTTGATAACAGTTATAATTATTGGTATCGCATTAGAAATTTGCTTATTAACTTATGGTTGATTTGGTTAACCATTTTTAGAATAAACATGCTATTGGATGTAAAAGTAATTTCTTTGTCTACTATTTATTAAGATAATGATATTTATAAAAAATTAAAGATTTAATGCACACTTTAGTTCCTAAAGTCTACTGTTTTTTTCACTATAATCTTTAAAGTTTTTTTATCCATTTCAGTCTCTAGCATTATCAAGCACTCCCAATTCAATCCCAATAACGTTATCAAATATTTTCAATTCTTAAAAAAATGGTTGAGATATCTAACCAATTATAAGTTGACACAATGACATCATAATCCATTAAAAAATATAAAAAATAAAATTTATATATGAAAAATTATATATAAAAACGTAAAAATATGTTTGAAATTTTTAAATTTGTAAAAAAATTAAAAAATTATAAAAATTTATAAATTGTAAAAATTATAGTAGATTATATAATTGGTTAAAAATTGTAAAAATTAGAAAAAAACAACTATTAAAAATTTTAAAGATAGTAAAAATTGTTGTATTTTAGAATAAAATATACATTCGTTAACCACATTAAAAATATTAAAAAATTGTATTTACTAAAAAATACAATCAAGTTTTATATTCGGACATTTGTCATAAAAAATATTAAGCAATCAAAAAAAAATTTGATTTAATATTCCAGGCAACATTTGCATAATTAAATAATATTTCTGTTAGCTGATTTTGTAGTTTTCCAAATATACAATATATTTTCCCTGGAACAGCTACTTTCTGGTGGTGTATACCGTTCCACGTATTTCTCACTCATTTGTGAGCACCTAGATTCCCTCTCCCACCCTACCCAAACCAAATCAAAGAGCAAACTGTGGCACTACTCCACGTTTACTCCCAAAATCTCTAAAAAGGGAAATACTAGTCCTTTCGAGGGCAACTGAAAGAGGAGAGAAAAAAAATCTATTGGTTTTGATTTGTGAGGATGGTAATCGATACAACCAACGTCAAGGGCCTTACGGGACGCTGGGGCATGGCAGCAAAGACATGCGACACATGTAAATCAGCGGCAGCGGCTATTTTCTGTCGTTCTGATTCCGCTTTTATGTGCCTCAACTGTGATTCCAGGATCCACTCCGTTAATGACAAGCTTGTTTCTTGTCGTCACGAGAGGGTGTGGATGTGTGAGGTGTGCGAGCAGGCCCCAGCTGCCGTCACTTGCAAGGCCGACGCCGCTGCCCTTTGCGTCGCCTGCGATTCCGACATCCACTCTGCTAATCCTTTGGCTCGTCGCCACGAGCGTGTCCCTGTCCAGCCTTTCTTTGACTCTGCTGATTCCATCGTCAAATCTTCTCCTTTCAGCTTCCTTGTGCCGACTGATCCTAATACTGGTTCTAATTGTCAACAAGAAGATGTAGAGATGGGTTCCTGGCTGTTGCCCAATCCCAAACTCACCATGGAAACTAACCATGTCAAAACTGGGGATTTTTTCTTCTCCGACATGGATCCGTTTATTGATTTTGAGTACCAGGATTCATTTCAACAGCATCATGACGGAGCTATGGACAGTGTAGTTCCAGTTCAGACCAAACCAGCTATAATTTCAATGATCAACAATGAAAATTGTTTCGATGTTGACTTCTGTCGGTCCAAGTTCCCTACTTTCAGCTACCAGACTAAGTCTCAAAGCCATAGCGTAAATACCTCAATCCACTTTCTTAAATTATATAATATGATCAATATCTTGAAAACGAGTTTGGGTCTTTTTCCTTAAACCAAATAAAATTTTCAGGTTTCATCATCGTCGCTCGAGGTAGGAGTAGTTCCAGATGGGAACTCCGTGTCGGATATATCATATACTTTGGGACGGACCATGGGTGACCCAAGCGCACCAATCTGGGCAGCTACATCCAATAACCAACCACCACCCCAGGCCCAAGTGGGTGGAATGGATCGAGAAGCTAGAGTTCTAAGGTACAGAGAGAAGAGAAAGAACAGAAAATTTGAGAAAACAATCCGCTACGCTTCGAGAAAGGCATACGCCGAGTCAAGGCCAAGGATCAAAGGCCGTTTCGCCAAAAGAAGTGAAACCGACAACGAAGTTGACCACATGTATAACTCGGCTTCTTCCGCTGCTACCGCAGCAGCTTTCATGTACGATAACCAGTACGGCATCGTCCCATCCTTTTGAGGATGTCATGAATGAATCTGATTCAGACGGAAACAAGAATCGTTGGCTGTAATATTCAACTGTGATATATATATCCAGCAAGTAGAATCAACTACCCTAAGGAAAACAAATGATGTAGCTTTTAATTATGGTTATTGATGTAAAAATGGTGTATCCATGAGCTATTGATTTGCAGGGATTCATTCAAGTTGATTAACTGAAGAATAAGATGGAAAAGTCCTGCAAAATCTGAAACAAAGCCCTTCCACTTTTTCTCCAGAGGGCTTCTTCTGTGATCCTGTTATCTAGAAGTAGAAGTTTTTCTTGGTTTTTCCATTTTTCTTTTTCCTTTCTAAATTGTTTTCCACTCTTTTAGCAAGATGTAGCATGAATCTATTTCTCGACCCTTATTGGCCCAATATTCTTGACCTTTTATTACTTTTGGTTCATTTCTCGTCTTCTATCATTCTTTAATTTTCCACCGAATTGATTGAGGTTTTTATTTTTTACTTTTATTTTTTTTTCTTTTTAAGTTTTAAATTAGTAATGAAATGGAATATTATGGTGTGGGGATTCTGAGCTGAAAAGAAAAGCATAGAGCAAGAGATGGGGTTATCTTAAAAGAAAAGACTTTTTTTTCAGGATATCTGGAAGTTTCTCTGACTGATTGGAATTGAAAGAGCAGCTGGCGCATGGTTGTGGGCGGTGACAGCCAATCCTTAACTTTCCAAGAAAAGAAAATATGGCATGCTTAACTGTGACCCTAGTCATCTTTGCCTTCTGGGTTTCCAAAGAGGGAAAACTGCCATCCTTTTTTAAACATTGTTTATTGTTTGCAGTTGAATCTAATCTTAATCTAATGCCTCGGGAATTAGGCATATACGTATATAAAATAAAATTGCGCAAATTACACATTTACTCACAAAATTAAGTAATGAATAAATTTTCATTTTTGTTGTTTAATAAAAATATTATAATTTTTTGAATTATTTAAAAATTTTAATAAAAGGATTGAGTTATTAAAATCAATGTTATATATTTTTTTTGGTCGCATTGTTTATACTAATTGAAAGTTTTTTTCTTTTTTATAGTGAAGTTTATTAAATCATGAAATAATTTTGGACATCACGAATTTATGAATTTAAATTCAAATAAATTTTTTCTTCGATCTTTAACATCAATCGTTAGATCAATTTGAATCTAAGGTATGTTCTTCTACTGTCAATAGGCACTGATCTATCGTACTGATTATTAAATCGTCACTTGAAATTTACTGACAAAAATCTTTTTTTTTTGAGAGAAGGAAAAACTTAATAGTAAAGTGATTTCAATAAATTTTTTTGAATAGTTCAATGATTTAAATTAAAATTTTCATATAGTTTAATGACCAAATTATAACTTTTTTAATTAAGTAATCAAGACAACAAGTACTTATTCATATTTAGTGATTAAAGATATAGTTTACCCCTAAGCTATTACTTAAAACATGTTAAAAAAATTACCTAAAAAATTAAATGAAGGGAGCTTGATGAGAAAAGATCTACGGTGAAAAAGAGAAGTAATCATATGATATATATATATATACTATAACAATACAAAAGTGTTACTGTCATTTAGCAATACCAATAATATACATAACATTGAATATATATAAACACTAAAAATGAAGAAAAATAATATATATAATATTAGTCCAAAGTTATAGGTCAAAATCCTGTTGAATTCGACATCACTAATTGATTTGCTATTATTGAATCCATGTAAAGATATGTTAAAGATAGAGATAATGAGCATGAAGAAGGCAAAAAATTATGATGGACGGTGATTTTTGAGAATTTAAAGATAGAGATAATGAGCATGAAGAAGGCAAAAAATTATGATGGACGGTGATTTTTGAGAATTGAAACAACTTGATATGATTATGTATTTTATTTAACGACTAAGTACCTAAAATGGTGGTGTTGGGTGAATTAGACCAAGTAATATGGTGTAGGATAAAAAATATTAAAAGAAAAAAATGCGAGAGTGGAAGTTGGTGATGATGGAGAGAAATGTTAAAAAGAAAAGAAAATTCCAAAAAACTCCCATATCCCACCCTTCCCTTTTTTATATTTTCTTAACGGTTGCTCACTATCATTTTTTTAACCCTTTTAGCAAATCCTTTTAAATTTTAAAATTTAATTTTAAGATAAATATTTATAATACCTCTTTTCTTTTTAATTTTAAAGTAAAACTTTTTTTTTAAATTTGAAATAAGATTGATTATGTATTTTTTTATTTTAAGATAAAATTTTAAAAATTTAAATTTAAGATTTAAGATGAATAATTTTTAATATAATCTCAAATTAATTTATTTTTAATTTAATTTGAAATTTTACTAAATATTTAAAGGTTAAGTAGATAAGATTTTCAAACTCTAAATTCTAAAAATGTGGAATGTTATGTTTTTTTATACTTTTTAATTTTAAAATGAATATAAATATAAATTTTCTTCCCCTATGTAAAATAGGAAAATAATTAATTAGATAAGTTATTCATGATTATACAGTTTTATTTTATATATATGCGATATATATAATATAGAGTATAGATATTTAAATCTTACTTTACTAATTACAATATCATTTTTTTATTTTGATATTTTCCTTTTTTCTTGTTTTAATTATTTCTATCTTTGTTTAGTTGTAATTATTCTATCATTAACCATTCCGATTTATTTGATATAAATACAATTTTAAATGAATTAAAGATAATTTAAAACATTTAATATGTGCTAGGATAAAATTGATTAAGAAAAAAAACAAAGAAAAGAGGATGAGAAAAAAATGTAATTGGCATCAAATAAGATTTTATTAAAAAAACTATATTTAATAACTTGAAATTTATATTTAAAATTACATTAAAAAATATTTAATTATAGTTTAATTTAATAATTATTAAAATAATTTTAAAAACAATTATTTTAATTAAAAAGTAAAAATAACATAAATAAATAACACAGCTTTATGGATAATAAAATAACTATAGGATTATCTTTAAAAATATAAAAAGTAAAAAAAAAATGTGCCACTTATCATCATTATATTCTTTTGTATTTTGTTATATTATAGATACTATTTTTTTTACCCATGCTATGCATATATTAGTTTAGTTTATTAACATTATAAGTAATTTTTAAATATTTTCGTAATCATTTAAAAATTTAGAAACAATTTGAACATATTTATGAAATTTTTCATCTATATATGAGTTGAATGTATTAAACATAGTGGATTAAAAAAAATATTTTTATCAAAGTTCCTTTAAAATTCTATTTTTCTTTTTTGTGACATTTAAAATTCTATTTTGATTTGCTAAATTTTGAAAAAGTTCAAATTTTACTTATAAACTAAAAAGAAAATAAGAAATAAGTTTTTTTAGTTGATAATACTTGTTTTAGTAAGTAAAATTTTAAAATTTTCAACAATATATAAATATGGTTCTATAACTTTGAAAGAAGTGTATATATTAAAAAATTCGTTAAAATTTTAAAAGAAAATTAATATTACTATTTTACATATAAATATATAATTGGAGATTATTGTTAACAATAATATGATTTTTATATTGTAATGGTTGCAAAATAAAAATAAAATTAATTAAACTTTGTTCTACAACAAAAAAAATGCTAATTACCATCCAATCGTATTTAAAGCTAATTACAATAAAATTATAATAAATTGTAGTTGAATACGGAAGGTTTCGTTACAATTAACAACATAAAACCCTATAAAAATATAATATTAGAATTATTCCAATGAAACCAAAACCAATCACGGAGTTTCTAATATGAAAACATTTGCTAATTTACTTGGTTTTAATCAACATGATGGCGATGGAAGTGGTCATCCAAGTCGATGCGACCGCGGCTCTTCACCATCCTGAGGTCTTCCATTTGAGCTTCAACTGTCGTCGTCTTCTCTAGAAGCCCGTTAATACATAGCAATGCGGTTGCTCAAAATTCCGTAGGTGTAGATCTATTGATTAAACAATTTATAAATTGGCAATAGGCGAGGAAATTTGTGTTGGTAATGCAAAGTGAGTATTCCTACATTGATTGAGGTAATGAAAAGTGTGCTAGCTGAGAGTGGCATGAACTGAGTGTTGCGCCATTTTCCTGGAATTGCCATGACATTCGTGTTGGCAATCTAACCAACATTTTGTCATGGCAATATTTCACTTCATTTTCTTATCTTTTTTCTATTTTTTTCTTCATCTTGCACCTGCTGCCAACCACAAACAATACCTTTCTTCCCCACTAATAGAATTAACAAATAATAACATGTATAGCACAATCCAAGCTTTGTTATGTAATGCTCTAAAAATATCTAAAAAAACAAAAATATTTACATAATTACAAACAATTAATTCAGTCTAGAGGCTTGAAATATAACTCTTTTCAAGAGTTATCACCTCACTAGATGATTTTTTTTAAAAAAAATTGTTTTTGGTGCTTAGGGACCTTTAAGCTAGTTAGTATTGGTTCCCCATAAAAAATCCACCAATCCTACTACCACACATACACCCACTACCATATAAACAAAGTAGTGGGCAGCAAAAGTAAGGGCCATGGGAAACGTGGGAATGACCCTATGAACCATAAAGAGTTCCAACATTCTCCCACTTGGTTTATATTGGCTATGAAAACTTAAAGTCGAATCATAATGTACGAATCATGGTGATATTTTCTTTTAGAAATTGAGTAGTATCTTCCATGTATCACAATATATCATGTCTCAACGCTTTAGCCCAAATTTCTCAATGAATAAACCCAATGTTTATTCTAGTCCAAACTTTAGTGACGTTTCTTAAAATAATCAAATTAATGTGCGCACAAAATATTAGAAACATCAAACTTAACAGAGTTTCTTTATAATCGTTCTTACAACGAAAATTTAAAATGTGGGAACAATTTCCATAGCGACAGCATGGTCCTTAAATTTGTTTGGTGGCATGCCTTTAGTCAAAGGATCAACTAACATCTGCTCAGTGTTAATGTGCTCAATGATCACTTTCTTTTTCTTCAACACATTCCCTTATGGCTAGATACTTAATGTTGATATGTTTACTTCAACTTCCACTTTTGTTGTTCTTACCTATAAAGATAGAAACTAAATTGACACAACATATCATCAACGACTGATGCAGTCGTAAACCAACTAAAAATCTGACTAAGGCAAGTGCACCTATCAATTAATAGTATAGCTACGGTGAGAAAAGATATAGTTCCCACAAATACTAAAAGTACTAGTAATTACTGTCTTTCTATTATTTAATCGACAAATTGGAATGATTGATTAAAAACTAAAATTAACTAAATTAATTAACTACGAACATGACAAAGAACAACTTAGGAAAATAATCAAGTAAACAACCAAGAAGTGAAATAATACCCAGGAAAGAATTCACCTTGATTTCATCTATCATTATCAATCTAAATTATGCAATATCTTCACTTAGTATCTTGATCCGTAGAAATCCCTAATTTATGCTAATATTTTTCTTCAAGAATAAGAGCAACTAACTCTAGGTTGATTAATTGAAATTTATTTTTAGTTAAAACTCCTATTATCGCATTAACTCGATCTATGGATTCTCCTATTAGATTTGACTCTAATTCGATAGATTTAATCCTATTTCAGGATAGCATGCAACTCCACTCAATTATGTTAGATCTACTCTTAAACAGGGTCTATTCCTCATCTGATTTAAAAACATCAAACATGGATTAATAATCTAGAAATATCAAATCAAGAATTAAGCACACATAATTAAGAACAAGATCCAAGTATTTATTGCATAAAAATAGAAATCAAATAACAGAATCCATCATAGGGTTCGTCTCCCTAGGTATTTAGAAAATTAGTTCACAATAGCAAATAAGAATATCCCAAACATAGTATAACCAAAAGAAACAAAATAAAAACTCATAATAAACTTCAAAGAAATCAAAATAAAATCTTTAATCTTGATGGAAATCTACTTCAGAGTCGGCTTCAATGGTGTTTTTCGAGTTATTTTCTTAAGTATTCCATGATGGCTCACCTCTATCTTCTTATATTTGTCATATATAGGTCTTAGAATGCTCGAAAAACCTAAAAATGTTTTTTTCCCACAGGTTTGGGGTACAATTCACGATTTCCACACGGTCTGGCACATGGCCATGTGGCAGTCCGTATGGCTCACACGACCATGTGTCCAAACCGTGTGGCTCCTGAAACTTGCTCTGTTTTTTTTATTTTCGCTCATTTTTTGCTCCTTTTGATCCCAAATCTTTTCTAAGTATAGAAACATGAATTTAAAGGATTAGGAACATAAAATTCACCATTTTACATCGAATAATCATCCCAAGCACATTAAGAATGGGATTGAAACATGTTACTTTTAGCACTTATCAATAACTTAGAAATTGAATCCACAAGTCTAAACCCATAAATGATAGTGTTAATGGGAGAAATGACTATTTTCTTTTCCTTAACACATTATCTTATTGCTAGATATTTAATGTCGATATGTTTACTTTGACTTCTAGTTTTGTTGTTCTTAGCCATAAAGAAAACAATTGAAATATCACAATATATCATCAACGACCTAGAAATTGAATCCATAAGTCTAAGCCCATAAATGAAACTCTCAACCATACTTTATGTGAGGTAGCCTCAAAACATGAAACGAACTCAGCCTCCATAGTGGAAGTAGCGGTTAAGGTTTGCTTGACACTCTTCCAAGATATAGCCTTGCCAACAAACATAAATATGTAACCTGATGTTGATTTTTGTGAATCAACACAACTAAAAAATTCTAAATCGGAGTAGCCAATCACTTTCAAATTGTCTGATCATTTGTACAAAAGCATGTAGCCCTTTATGTGTAACATCTCGTATCAGGGCCTAGTCGAATTAGTGGTTTTGAGACCACAAATTCAAAATAGAAATAATTATTTTATGATTCTCATGAGATTTATGATATGATTGTATGCTTGTGTACAAGTTTCATGAAGAAATTCTATGCATAAAATTTCCAATTGAACTTTAGGGACCAATTTGAATAGGATGCAAAACTTGTGTTCTATAAGCTTTTAGCATGAAATTGATTTAGATTATAAATTAGAAGGTCCTAATTATCAATTTAACCAATTTCAAAAAGTTTGGACAAAAATGGACATGTGTGGGAAAAATTTTAAAGAAAGACCCTAAGGGCATTTTGGTCATTTGGTAATTAAAAGAATAAAAAGGGAAAAATCCAAGCAAAAATATGGTCATCTTCTTCATGCTTGGCCGAAACTCTCAAGACACCATAGCTAGGGTTTTGTTCAACTTTCAAGCTTGATTGTAAGTGCTCCCGAGCCCCAATTTTAATGTTCTTCAAATTTTTGAAGTCCTCGTAGCTTGATTTACCTATTTCCACCCTTATTTTGAAGTAGGTTTATGTATGAAAATTACCCATGTGTGACATGCATGTATTTTGATGATTTTTGGAGGAATATGAGAGTTTAGTGTGTGATAAACATCTTCTACTAGGTGATTTTTCATGAAAACACCTAAAAATGACCTTTTTGTAAAAGTTGTAAAATAAGTGGTTAAAAATATAATTTGAAAGAAAATGTGGGCTGGTATGAGTGTGTTATAAGTTCGGCTAGGCTTGGGTATCAAAGAAAATGAACATGTTTCATTTTACGAGCCTAGAGACTAGGTTGCAATTATGTGAAAGTTTAAGGGAAAAATTGTAATTTTTCCAAATTGTAATTTATGGATTACTCTGAACAATGTGATGATTAAATGAGCTGAATTTGCTATTATAGATCAACAAAAACGGAGTTTGTACCTAGACTGGGGAAAGAATAAGATTTTGGACAATCGTATAAATTATCTATATTTTGTACCGAGGTAAGTTCATGTGTAAATAATGCACTGATATATCATGTTTTTAATATTTTGTTAATGTATGAGTTTATATGATTACTTATTATGTCAAGTGTATGAATGATGTTGTAACCTATAAGCACGAGATTGTGAATGAATTCGACGAACATGAGATGTTGAGAAAATCCCGTTTGAACCTTAGGAATAGTTTAGGATACAATGTGACATGTCACTAGGAACTATGTGGATATGAGCTCATGAATACGTGTGTATATGGGATATGTGAATCCAGGTGCTAGTCTTGTACGTCCTACCGGTGGCTGGGTATCCCGGCATGTGTTGGAGTACCTATCAGCTTGTGTGATCAGCACTGCGTAGTTACGTCTTGACTGTCAACTTGTGTGAGCAGGCGCGTGAGTAGCTCGTGAGTGAGCAATATGTGATTGTGATATGAGGTAGCATGTAGCTACATTTGATGCACTATGTACAAGTCTTCCGCGTATCCAATGATATTCTGAGTATGTATGACAAACTCATTTGAATGAGCTCGATATATGATGAATGTTTGGTAAGATTGAAAATGTATGAGTTATGTTTACAAATTTGAGTTATATATAAGAATTCATGATAACACTTAAGTAAATCTAGTTTATGTCAAAAATGTGTATATATATATGATCATGTTGCTATTTATTTGCATGTGAACTTACTAAGCTTTATGCTTACTTCCTTCCCTTTCTTACTTTCTTATAGTACCGCCAAGCCAACTCGGGGATCGAAGGACGTTAGAGGCCCAATCACACTATCAACTGGACATTTGGGGTACAGTTATTCTTAATATTTTGAGTATGACATGTATAGGGACTTGGTATTTTTGTTATATGTCATATTGGTCTAGTCAAATGTGTTGACTTATGGAAATATTTGATTTATTTTGTATATGGCTATGTGATATGGTCCATATTGATCATTTGGATTGTAACCCTAATCAGTTATATATGTATGCAATTTTTTATGTTTGATGTGTTTGTTTGTGGATGAGATGTGTGATGAATGGCACATATGCTAAGTGAATGAATCATGGTTAATAAGTATGCCAAATCTATGGTATGATTAGGTAATTTAAAAGTAAGGTTAGCCTAATGAATGAATATGAAATTAGTGTGGAATGCCATATAAAATAAGATGTTTTGGATAAGCGACATGTTGTCATTACAAAGGCATGGAATAATCATGTTAATGAGTTTTCAAGTGACTAAATATAATAGGTTGCATGTCATCTTAGACGGATAAGCAAATGAGCATTTAAGGGTGGCAAATGGCTTGGCAAATAACCTAAAATTTGTCCATACGGGTAGACACACGATAGCCTAAAATTTTTCCACACGGGTAGATAGACGAGCGTGTGTCTAGGCTGTGTGTGACACACGGTCTGCCCCATGGGCATGTGATTTGACCGTGTGTCCCCTGCACCCTAATTAATGCAAACAAAATAATCAGCAGTAAACACACGAGTAGAGACATGGCTGTGTGTCTCAGCCGTGTGGCAGGCACGACCTTAGAACATGGGTGTGTGTCTAGGCCGTGTGAAGTCTGCACCTAATTTCAAGAATTTAATTCACCACACGGCCTAAGCACACGGGTGTGTGACTTTGTGTGTAACCCTAATTGTATGATGACATCATAGTCAGAGAGTTACACGGGCTGAGGACACGGGCGTGTCCCAAGTCACGCGGGCGTGTCCCAAGCCATACGGGTGTGTGTAGCCACACAGCTTACCCACATGGGCGTGTGACTCCCACAAAGTAGGAAATTTTTCTAAGTTATCCTAAAATTTTCTAAAGTCCTCAGTTTTATCCCAAACCACCGTCGATGTATGTTTTGGGCCTCGTAGGCCCTTATAAGGACAATTTGCATGAAATTGAAAAGTTTTAAAATTTGAACGAAATTTTATGGCCAGTTTTGTGTGAATGTTAATGTTTTAGCTCGACAATGCCTTGAAACCTATCTCGGCATCAGAAACTGGTAAAGTGTGTTACATTTAGTAGTATCAGAGCTACAGTTTAGTCAATTCTTGGAATAACTAGCATGTGTACGAGTCTAGCTATACATGCCATACATATATGAAGATGGTGTGACGACTCTTGACGATTTTAAAATGTGTTTTCATATAGTTAATGGATCCCGGTAGAGCAGTGGCGGATGATGTAGAAAGTTACCCGCCTGCTCCTGCTGAAGGGGTAGTGCCAGCTGAGAGTAGACCTGAAACTGTTAGTAGAGGAGAAGGAGGCAGAGAAGCCTTTCGCCACATAATGGACGCCTGGTATATGGAGTTCGTTTGAACAAACCCAAACGCTCAACCCCCTCCACCCCCACCTATTCTTCAACCTATCCCTGTAGCACCTCAAGGTATGGACTTTGTGAGACTGAATAGACCTCCAGTGGATAAGATTCAGAAATAAGGAGCTGAAGAATTCCATGCTAGTAAAGATGATGATCCTAAGAAGGCAAAGTTCTGGCTCGTGAATAACATTAGGGTGTTTGATGAGTTATCATGCACTCTTGAGGAATGCATGAAGTGTGTTGTGTCCCTCCTAAGAGACTCGGCCTACAAGTGGTGGAACACCCTTGTGTCGGTGGTTCCAAGGGAGAGAGTTAATTGGGAGTTCTTCCAAGAAGAATCCCGTTAGAAGTATATTAACTAAAGATTTATTGATCAGAAAAGGAAAGATTTCCTCGAGTTAAAGCAGGGTTGAATGGCGGTAATGGAATATGAACGTGAATTCGTTAGACTGAGCAAATATGTTTGAGAGTGTGTATCGACTGAGGCCATTATGTGTAAAATATTTGAAGATGGATTAAATGAAGACATCTAGTTGTTGGTGGGTGTACTTGAACTGAGAGAATTTGTTGTGCTAGTGGAGAGAGCCTGTAAAGCTAAGGAATTGGCTAAAGAGAAGAGAAAAGTGGAATTAGAGTTTTGAGATTTGAAAAAGAGATAGATGGGTAAATCATTTTAGTCCTCAACTAAGAAACTAAAAAAGTTTAATACTCGATCGAGTGTTTCAGCTGGGTTTTTAACCAGGAACCATGGGAAACATTATTCGGGTCATAAGGCCCAAACTACCTCGATAGCGAGTGTGGGTAACACTCGACCTAATAGATATGAGTGTCAACATTGTGGCAGACGTCACCCTAGTGAATGCTGGATGAATAGCAGGGCATGTTTTAAGTGCGGTTCACATGACCATTTTATCAAGGATTATCCTGAAATGGTTGAAAAGGAAAAATTTTAAAGTGCGAGGTCGGGCAATACTGCTTCTAGAGCAAGACCACAAAAGAGTCTGGGAAATGGAGCAAGTAGTAAAGGTGCACCTAAAGAACTAGTTGGGAGACCTGAAGGAAGAGCACCTGCGAGGACTTATGCCATTCGTGCTCGCGAAGAGGCTTCATCCCCTGATGTGATTACAAGTACATTTTCTCTTTATGATACTTCTGTTGTTGCTTTGATTGATCCGAGATCTACCCATTCGTATGTATGTGTGAAACTGGTTTCTAGTATGAATATGCCCGTTGAGTCTACAGAATTTGTGGTAAAAGTGTCAAACCCTCTAGGCAAACATGTGATAGTTGACCAAGTATGTAGGAATTGCCCTTTAATGATTAGAGGTCATTGTTTTCCAACTAATTTCATGCTTTTTCCGTTTGATGAATTTGATATAATACTTGGTATGGATTGGTTGACCATGCATGATGTAGTGGTAGACTGTGGAAAGAAAATTATTGAGTTGAAATGTGAAAGTGGTGATATCCTTAGGGTAGAATCGGATGAATCAGATAGCTTGCCTGTAGTAATTTCTTCTATGATTGCTCAGAGATATATGAGAAAAGGTTATAAAGCGTATCTTGCCTTTGTGTTGAATTCGAAGGAGTTTGAGTTGAAAATTGAGTCAGTACTGGTAGTATGTGAATATCCAGATGTATTTTCGGAAGAGTTATCCGGGTTGCCTTCGATTAGAGAAGTTGAGTTTGGCATCGAATTAGTTCTGGGCACTGCACCTATTTCTATCGCTTCGTATAGGAAGGCTCCAATGGAGTTAAAAGAGTTGAAAGTTCAGTTATAAGAGTTGACAGACAAAGGTTTCGCGAGACCCAGTTATTCTTTATGGGGCGCACCGGTGCTATTTGTGAAAAAAAAAGATGGTTCGATGAGATTGTGCATTGACTACAAACAGCTCAATAAGGTAACCATAAAGAACAAGTACCCCTTACCAAGAATTGATGACTTGTTTGACCAATTGAAGAGGGCCAGTATTTTCGAAGATAGACTTAAAGTCCGGTTACTACCAGTTGAGAGTCAAAGATTCGGACGTACCGAAGACTGCATTTCGGACGAGGTATGGTAACTACAAATTTTTGGTTATGCCTCTTGGTTTAATGAATGCGCCCGCTATATTTATGGATTTAATGAATCGTATTTTCCAACCATACCTGGATAAATTTGTCGTTGTTTTTATTGATGATTTCCTAATTTATTCTCGTGATGAGACTGAGCATGTCAAGCACTTAAGAACAGTTCTGCAAACCTTGAGAGACAAATATTTGTATGCTAAGTTTAGCAAGAATGAGTTTTGGCTTCAAGAATTCGGATTCTTGGGGCACATTGTTTCAGGTGATGGCATCCGAGTCGATCCAAGTAAGATTTCAGCTATTGTTGAATGGAAACCACCGAGAAATGTGTCAGAGGTTAGAAACTTTCTAGGTTTAGCCGGTTACTACAAACGGTTTGTTAAAGGATTTTCCATGATTGCTACTCTGATGACGAGACTGTTACAGAGGGATGTTAAGTTCGAATGGATGGAAAATTGCTAACAGAGTTTTGAGAAGCTAAAAGCATTGTTGAATGAGACTCCAATTTTAGTACAACCTGAGCCGGGAAATGAATTTGTGGTGTATAGTGATGCATCCTTGAATGGATTGGGTTGTGTGCTTATGCAAGAAGGCAAGGTAATAGCTTATGCCTTGAGGCAGCTGAAAATACACGAGAAGAAATATCCAACATACGATTTAGAGTTGGCTGCCATTCTGTTTGCGTTGAAGATTAGGATAAATCATTTGTATGGTGAGAAATGTTGGGTGTATACTGACCATAAAAGTCTGAAGTATTTGATGACTCAAAAGGACTTGAACCTACGACAACAAAGATGGTTAGAGTTGATAAAAGACTATGAGCTAGTGATTGATTATCACCTAGGAAAGGCGAACGTGGTCGCCGATGCCTTGAGTAGGAAATCCTTGTTCACGTTGGAAGCTATGAACACTCAGTTGGCCTTAGCAGATGATGATTCGATTCTAGCCAAGTTGAGAGCTAGACCAATGTTTCTTCAAGAGATTTATGAAGCTCAACAAAGTGACGGTGAATTGCAAGCCAAAAGAGTCCAATGTGAATCGGATATAGAATCAGGTTTTCGGATTAGTTCCTATGGTTGCTTAATGTTCTGAGATAGGATTTGTATTCCTACGAATAATGAGTTGATTCAGAAGATTTTGCTTGAGGCTCATAGTAGTTGTTTGTCTATGCACCCGGGTAGTACGAAAATGTACAATGATTTGAAGAAATTCTATTAGTGGCCAAGTATGAAAAGAGATATTTCTGAGTTTGTTTCGAGATGCCTGATTTGTCAACAAGTAAAAGCTAAACACCAAGTACCTTCAGGCTCACTTCATCTCGTGATGGTTCCCGAGTGGAAATAGGACCGTATTACTATGGATTTCGTGACGGGTTTACCTTTGACACCAAGAAAGAAAGATGCCGTATGGGTTGTAGTTGACAGATTGACCAAATCGGCTCATTTTATATCGGTACGCATTGACTATTCACTTTACAAGCTTGCCGAGTTGTCTATTTCTGAAATAATGAGGTTACACGGAGTGCCTTTATCGATTATATCGAATAGAGATCCGAGGTTCACTTCGCAATTTTGGAAGAAGTTGCAGGAGGCTTTAGGTACAAAATTGAATTTTAGTACCTCTTTCCATCTGCAAACGACAGTCAGTCTAAGTGAGTAATTTAGATCCTTGAAGATATGTTGCGATGTTGTGTCCTTGAGTTCCAAGGTAATTGGGAAAAGTATTTACCGTTGGTAGAATTTGCCTACAACAACAGTTTTCAATCGAGTTTGAAAATGGTGCCTTATGAGGCATTGTATGGGCGTAAGTGTCGAACGCCTTTGTATTGGACCGAACTCAAAGAGAATCAAATTCATGGAGTTGAATTTGTTAAAGAAACTGAAGAAAAGGTAAAAGTGATTCGAACTTGTTTGAAAGCCGCTTCGGATAGACAAAAATTGTACGCAGATTTGAAACGAAAAGAGAAGTGTCCCCATGGAAAAAGATTTTGAGGTTTGGTAGGAAAGGAAAATTAAGCCCACGCTTTATTAGACCGTATGAGATTACTGAGAGAGTAGGGCCAGTTACCTATCGGCTAGCCTTACCATCCGAATTGGAAAAGATTCATGATGTGTTCCATGTGTCTATGTTGCACCGATATTGATCCGATCCTTCGCAAGTGATTTCATCGACAGAGGTCGAGATCTGACCAGATATGACTTACGACGAAGAGCCGATTAAGATTTTGGCCTGGGAGGTCAAGCAATTGAGAAACAACAGTGTTGCCCTTGTGAAAGTTTTATGGAAAAGACATGTGGTTGAAGAAGCTACATGGGAGACCGAGGAAAACATGAGGAACCAATACCCGAATCTTTTCACCGGTAAGATTTTTGGGGACGAAAATCCCTAAGGGAGAGAATTGTAACATCCTGAATTAGGGCCTTGTAGGAATAGTGGTTTCGAGACCACAAATTTAAAATAGAAATAATTATTTTATGATTCTCATGAGGTCTATGATATGATTGCATGCTTGTGTGTAAGTTTCATGTAGAAATTCCATGCATAAAATGTCCAATTGAACTTTAGGGACCAATTTGAATAGGATGCAAAACTTGTGTTCTAGAAGCTTTTAGCATGAAATTGCTTTAGATTATAAATTAGAAGGTTCTAATTAGTAAATTAGCCAATTTCTAAATATTTGGAAAGAAATGGACATGTGTGGGAAAAATTTTAAAGAAAGACCTTAAGGGCATTTTAGTCATTTGGTAATTAAAAGAATAAAAAGGGAAAAATCAAAGAAAAAATATGCTCATCTTCTTCTTGCTTGGCCAAAACTCTCAAGACACCATAGCTAGGTTTTTGTTCAACTTTCAAGCTTGATTGTAAGTGCTCCCGAACCCCGTTTTTAATGTTCTTTACATTATTGAAGTCCTCGTAGCTTGATTTACCTATTTCCACCCTTATTTTGAAGTGGGGTTTATGTATGAAAATTTACCCATGTGGGACATGTATGTATTTTGATGAATTGTGGAGGAATATGAGAGTTTAGTGTGTGATAAACATCTTCTACTAGGTGATTTTTCATGAAAACACCTAAAAATGACCTTTTTGTAAAAGTTGTAAAATAAGTGGTTAAAAATATAATTTGAAAGAAAATGTGGGCTGGTATGAGTGTGTTATAAGTTCGGCTAGGCTTGGTATCAAAGAAAATGAACATGTTTCATTTTACGAGCCTAGGGACTAGGTTGTAATTATGTGAAAGTTTAAGGGAAAAATTGTAATTTTTCCAAATTGTAATTTATGGATTACTCTGAATAGTGTGATGATTAAATGAGCTGAATTTGCTATTATAGATCAACAAAAACGGAGTTTGTACCTAGACCGGGGAAAGAATAAGATTTTGGACAATCGTATAAATTATCTATATTTTGTACCGAGGTAAGTTCATGTGTAAATAATGCACTGATATATCATTTTTTTAATATTTTGTTAATGTATGAGTTTATATGATTACTTATTATGTCAAGTGTATGAATGATGTTGTAACCTATGAGCACGAGATTGTGAATGAAATCGACGAACATGAGATGTCGAGAAAATCCCGTTTGAACCTTAGGAATAGTTTAGGATACAATGTGACATGTCACTAGGAACTATGTGGATATGAGCTCATGAATACGTGTGTCTATGGGATATGTGAATCCAGGTGCTGGTCTTGTACGTCCTACCGGTGGCTGGGTATCCCGGCATGTGTTGCGAGTACCTGTCAGCTTGTGTGAGCAGCACTGCGTAATTACGTCTTGACTGTCAGCTTGTGTGAGTAGGCCCGTGAGTAGCTCGTGAGCGAGAAATATGTGATTGTGATATAAGGTAGCATGTAGCTACATTTTGTAGCTACATTTGATGCACTATGTACAAGTCTTCTGCGTATCCAATGATATTTTGAGTATTCAACGGGTAAACTTGTGAGTTAATCGACAAGTAAATCAGTGAAGGGAGAATATGATAGTGTGATTTGAGTTGGTATAGGTATGTACGATAAACTCATCTGAATGAGCTCGATGTATGATGAATGTTTGGTAAGATTGGAAATGTATAAGTTATGTTTACAAATTTGAGTTATATATAAGAATTCATGATAACACTTAAGTAAATCTAGGTTATGTCATAAATGTGTATATATATATATGATCATGTTGCTATTTATTTGCATGTGAACTTACTAAGTTTTATGCTTACTCCCTTCCCTTTCTTACTTTCTTATAGTACCGCCAAGCCAACTCGGGTATCGAAGGACGTCAGAGGCCCAATCACACTATCAACTGGACATTTGGGGTATAGTTATTCTTAATATTTTTAGTATGACATGTATAGGGACTTGGTCCTTTTGTTATATGTCATATTGGTCCTATCAAATGTGTTGGCTTATGGAAATATTTGATTTATTTTGTATATGGCTAGATGATATGGTCCATATTGATCATTTGGGTTGTAACCCTAATCAATTATACATGCATGCAATGTTTTATGTTTGATGTGTTTGTTTGTGGATGAGATGTGTGATGAATGGCACATGTGTTAAGTGAATGAAACATGGTTAATAAGTATGCCAAATCAATGGTATGTTTAGGTAATTTAAAAGTAGGGTTAGTCTAATGAATGAATATGAAATTGGTGTGGAATGCCATATGAAAGTATGATGTTTTGGATAAGCGACATGTTGTCATTACAAAGGCATGGAATAATCATGTTTATGAGTTTTCAAGTGACTAAATATTCTAGGTTGCATGCCATCTTAGATGGATAAGCAAATGAGCATTTAAGGGTGACAAATGGCTTGGAAAATAGCCTAAAATTTGTCTACACAGGTAGACACACGGGCGTGTGTCTACACACGGTCTGTCTTATGGGCATGTGGTTAGACCCTGTGTCCCCTACACCCTAATTAATGCAAACAGAATGCCCAGTAGTTAACACATGGGTAGAGCCACGACCGTGTGTCTTAGCCCTGTGGCAGACACGACCTTAGAACATGGGCGTGTGCCCAGGCCGTGTGATGTCTATGCTTAATTTCGAGAATTCAATTCGCCACATGGCCTAAGCACATGGGCGTGTGACTTGCCCTTGTGACCCTAATTGTATGATGACATCATAGTCAGAAAGTTACACGGGCTGAGGACACGGGTGTGTCCCAAGCCACATGGGCATGTGACTCCCCAAACTAGGAAATTTTTCTAAGTTATCCTAAAATTTTCTAAAGTCCTCAGTTTAGTCCCGAACCACCTTCGATGTATGTTTTGGGCCTCGTAGGCCCTTATAAGGGACAATTTGCATGAAATTGAAAAGTTTTAAAATTTGAATGAAATTTTATGGCCGGTTTTGTGTGAATGTTAATGTTTTAGCTCGGTAATGCTTCGAACCCTGTCCTGGCATCGAAAACGGGTAAGGGGTGTTACATTATGTCTTCAAATTGTCCAAATTATTTTTCTTTTCCAATCACCTCCAAATTGTCTGATTTTTTGTACTAAGCATCAAGCCAAATTGTCTATTTGAAAGACATAAAACTAGACTTAATGTGCAACATAGAAAGACATAAACCCAAATTACTCTGATATTTTCCCAACATTCCAACTGCAACTGCAATGTTAGGTCTTGTGCAGACTTTAACATACATCAAGCTTCCAACAACAGAATCATATGGAATTTTTTTCATTTGCTTCCTCTCAAACTCATTCTTCGAGCACTAGTTCAAATTGAACTTATCACCCTTCATGATAGGAGCAACACTTGGTGAACAATCTTTCATTTGAAATTTTTATAAAACTTTGTTGATATAGGTTTCTTGAGATAGATCTAAGGTATCGTGATGTCTATCGTGGATGAATCTTAATGCCAATGACATAAGACGCATCAACCATATCTTTTATATAAATTTTTTAGAACGAAATTATTTTACCTCATGTAGTATACCCCTGTCATGAAATTTTAAATACCATTTTGGAGGTCGTTTCAATCCATATATGGACTTTTTTAGCTTGCATGTAACACCCTAAACCCAGCCTGGATGTCTAGGCCAAGTTTGTGAGTTACACTATCCATCCTAAAGATCACACTAGCATAATGCAATCAAATTAAACCATTAATCTCATAACATTCAACATGATGGTAATTTAAAGGCATAGTCTTCCTAAATGCATAACATCATAAAGCAAATATTCCTACTAATAATAATAATACTAGGAACAACATTTAACATCAGACCAAGCTTCTGCGACACTGACTCGATCAAGTCTGATTACCATCTAAAATTCAACAACAACAGGAGAAGTCATGAACTCAATACGTAAAATGAAATAAAATGCAACAAAGGTAACTCATAAGAATTTCCAATTCAGAGATTCAGTTCAATACAGAAGCGTGTTTATTCTATGTTCATAGCAGAGATTCTACATATGTATATATACATTATTCCAGTTTAGAAATATTTCAGATGAGACTCGAATGCAATGTCCTTATTTCATCTGCTACACACCAACTTCAACCATCCTAACACACCACTATGGACATTTAATGCCCATTCGCCCCTGCACACCTTTATACTGTTCAATGACACTTTCATAGAAACGCAGCTTAGCTACTAGCTCAATAAGCAACAAGCGCCAGAATCAGAATGTTACTTAATGTGGCATAGCCATGATTTCAGTACAGACTCCCATCTTCTTCACAATCTCCCACCACATATGGATGCAGAATGCAGTAGTACATATCACATGTTCAGTCACACCAATACAATACATAATTAATTATGCAATTCATTAATAGAGTAATATTACAGTGCACATCCATGTATGTGACTCATAGATCAGTGTCATATAAGAAAATTTAGTCATTCATATATCGAAGAAACCAATACCATAGTTTGGCAACCTTCTTTGTAACACCTCAAACCCGGCCTAGACGTTATGGCCGAATCTAGCAATATCACATTGAAGTGTTTTCGTAAAGTGTGATATCGATGAAAACCCTTTTTCTATTTAGCCTCTTTGTGTGATCTTAATGACGATTCTAAGACGTGTCGTTCATTTTCAAAATGTGAGTCATTGTCAAAAAGTTATTCACTTTAAAATGTTATTAATTTTTAAAACGTCACTTATTGCGGAAGCTCTTAAAATAGGTTGCGTATTCGTGGTATCTTTGATAAAACATTTATCTTTTTGAAAACCCGTATCTTTTTCCTACTGCTAGCAGTTATTAACCAAAACAAATAAAAATCCAAAATGAAAGTAAAAATCCATATAAGGCCTTATTACAGTAAAAATACCCCAAATAAAATTACTTATAATCAAAATTAAATATGAAAATTTATGTGGTTGTGTGGCCACCTTTGAGTCCCTCGCAGCACCGATCCGCCTATGTTTAGGGATTACCTATACAAATAACATAGTAGGGTGAGTTTATGAAAACTCAGTGTAATCCTATACAAAACAACTAGACAGAGAGCAAATACAATCTGGGTCTAAGCCCATTTCAGTAAAGGTTCAGTTTCAGTTAGGGCCTTAACCTGTTAGAATAACAATATTAGTTTGGGCCTAAGTCCATCTCAGTGACAGTAATGATATAGATATGCAATTAGGAAAATCCTACCCATCCAGCCTCTACACTCAATCTCCGTCCAACCCTACACTCCATGTGGGGATATAATAACCTACCCATCCCTACACACCAAGTAGTACCGGTTGCGATACTAACAGTATTTGCAGCAGAGCTTCCAGTACTGTACACTTCCTCCAATCATATTAAAACCCATCCCCATGCAAAGCATCATGCAACATGTCATGTCATATCATAATATTATACATGTACTCAATACAGTTAAAAATAGCATGCTAAAATATAGTCAAACATGAACATCTATATATGTATACATCACATAGGGGCATAACAATCATTTAGTCAATTAGGGGTCTAGGTAAGCTTACCAACCCAACAGTAGGTCCACAGTCGTCTTGGGCGACTCGTGCAACCTTAGCAGTCAAATAGTAAAAATGGGCCTACGACCTATATTGCGGGCCCATGTAGGCCCACACGGCTTAAAATGGCCTTGGCCGTGTGGATTATAGAGTCTGACCCAATAATTTCCACACGTTCGTGTGGTTCACCCATGTAAGGTCCACATGCCAGTGGGGCCTACACGATCCAATTCGGCCCAATCGGCCTAGCCCATGAATTCGCACGTGGTCGGCCTAGTTGATCATAAGCCCATGTTTAGTCCCATGGGCTACCACACGGGTAGTTGCACGCCCGTGTAGTGTCGACTATTCGCACTTTTTAGCTTTTTACCGATTTACGATTAAGGGCACTGTTTACACACACCTTGTTTGCAAAAGTGCACAAATAGCCCACGAGCACTCCAAACCTACATTCAACCACAACATTTCGTTAATCGCCTACTAATCGAATTAAAAAGAACTTTAGCCAAACACTTATCCCTTTAGTTAACAACCACTAACCTTGATTGAGCAACCGAGGCTTCATGCCTTTACACCATAGAAAAAGAATAACCACTAGCTTCTCGATTGTTACCTGCATTAAGCCGAAACTCCTATTAACAGTTACTCACAAGAACAGTTTGAACCACAACGAATATCAAATTTACTGAAAGCTCAGAATCATGCAAATGAGATGAGTCAATTGGAAAGAAATATAAAAACCAACCTTCCCTTAAAACTTGATCAAAATAAAGCTAAAGATTACTCAAAATTGACTTACCTCGAGTCGCAAAACTCACTATTAAGCCGAAAGAAAAAATATAAGAAAGAGGAGAATGAACTAGGGGAAAAAGAACCAAGAACCCAAAAATTCGGTAGCACACTGGGGAAGAACCAATAAAAATCACAATGGCACACAAAGATAGAGAGGGGAAGAGAGACTAGAAGCAACCACATTTTGAGAAAGGAAACAATTCCCTTTCGGCTTGAGAAAGAAGGCTAAGAACAAGAAGAAGAAGAAGAATAACACTTAACTTACCAATTTCAGCAATAGCAAGAGGTTGAGAAAACCTGACTGGCCGCAAAAGTAATAGAAACAAGAAGAGAGAAAAAAAACTAAACTATCAGCAAAAATTCAGAAAAAACGAAAGGTTAGCCGAAATTCCTCCTACTAATTTCAGTTCTACCTAAACACTCCCATCTACTCTCCCCAAAGTCACTCCTGAAATCACTCCTAAGATCACTCAACCAAATCCTCACTTATCAACATCCCTTAACAACCGAAATTCCCTCCAACAACCTCTCAAAATTGGCCACAACTCCCTACACTCCTCAAACACTCAAGGTTCAGTCAAACTACAACTCTCCCATGGCCAATAGTAAAAATAAATTCCCTACTTGCACTAGTACTCAAACTCCAGACCTCCTGCTCATTAACACTCCTTTTAACCATCAGACCAGAAGACCTATTCTGTCATGTTTTACCCACATTTATTTATAAGCCTACTGACTAGAGATAAGGGTTATACCATTAAAAACAAAAATTTTTCCCAAGCTAAGATTTGAACACAAGACTTCTCAGACACTCCCAGAACACTTAACCACTGAAGCAGACAGATATTTTTTGTCATAAACATACAAAAATAAATATTAAGGGTTTTTAGGGCGTTACATTCTCGACCTCAAAAATAGTTCTCGGATCCAACATACTGCCACACGGCTTGGGCACATGCCCATGTGCCTTGGCTATGTGGATTTTAAGTATCAACAGTGAGTCACACGACCTGGGCACACGCCCGTGTCCTATGTGGTTTTATATTATGAACAGTGAGTTATATGGCCTGGGCACACGCCTATGTCCTTGACCGTGTGAACCCTGCACTAAAATGGCTACACACGACCTAATCACACGCCCGTGTCGCCACCCGTTAGGCTTTATTTAATAAATAGTGAGTTACATGACCATTCACACGGCCTGCCACATGCCCGTGTGGAGCACACGGCCTAACCACATGCTCATGTGCCTGGCCGTGTGACATTAACAGCCTCCATTTTTGGCGATCTGAAACTTGAATAGTAGAGTTTTTGGTACGCACCTGGTCTGGTTTTGACGGAGAAACGATATGGAGATGGAACCTGATTGTCCATTCCACAAACAATTACATTATCAATTCCAACGTTTAGCAAAAAACACTTATCGTTAACATTCGTCAAAAGGTTTGACACTATTCTATTCCAATTTGCACACTCACCTAGTATGAAACAAGAGGAATTAACCTAACACGGTGTATTACTATCTTTGGCAACAATCTTGCCTAAACAAAGTAGTAAATCGAGCGTTTAATAGTAAATTAACTAAATGAAAAAGTCCCATTTTGACAGAAAATGATAACAGAACAGAAAGCATAATGACAGGAACTTACAACGGAACTTACACTGAATTTGTCTTATAAGAAACTAAACTTTACAACCATATAAGATTGATTGCAGGAAGAAAAGAAAAGAAAGAAATCTTGAAAAGAAGAAGCAAAAAATGAAAGAACTAAAAGTAAAAGAAAAGAACGACAACTTTTTCCTTCGACTATTTAAACTAACCACCACCCTCCTCGATATTTGCAAAAAAATATATTTCTAATGTGTACAATGGGATTCGAACTCGGAACCAGACAGAATACAGACAGATGCTTAACCAGTGAACTAGTAGGCTTTGCTTAACTAGTGAACCAGCAGGCTCATTCTTGTCATCCTTACCCATAGGATTGAGCTTAAACCGGTAGTGCATGCTTGTGGGTTGGTTCTAAAATAATAAAACTTTTAATTACGTGACTTGAACTCCAGACCTAAACTCAATCATAGAACACAGAACCATAGATACAAAAATTGGTTATTGTCAATTTTCACAAACAAGTCCTTAAGATTTTAGGGCGTTACATTGCATACCAATTGTCCACCTTCACTAGAGGAAAACCCTTTAGGTTGTTTCATGTATACCTCCTCCTTTATGTCACCTTTGAGAAAGAAAGTTTTCAAATCCATTTGTTGCAACTCAAGGTCAAAATGAGCTACTGATGCTAACACAATGTGCAAGGAATCTTTCTTAGATATAGGACTAAATGTCTTAGTATAATCAATCCTTTCTCGCTAAATGAATCCTTTAGCAATGAGTCTAGCTTTATGTCTTTCTATGTTCCCCATTGAGTATCATTTTGTTTTGAAGACCCATTTACATCCAATGGTTTTCACACCTTTAGTCAACGACACAGGTGTAACACCCAAAACCCATTTCCATCACCAGAATAGGGTTACGGAGTATTACTGTACAAGTCAAAACATTGCATAACAAATAGTATTCAATTATCAATTTGATTCCATAATTACATATAATATTCATAATGAAATAAAACATTCTATTACGACATTAAAGTTGAGCTTTCAAAACCCTAAAAATAAGTTACAAACATTCAGGGACCAAATCAGAACAAATCAAAACTTTTAGGACAAGTTCAAATATTTTCAAATCAGGGGTACAGAGCCAAGCTTGTGTGGCTCCAAACATGGTCGTGTGGCTATCTTACACGACCGTGTGCTACTTCGCACACTTGTGTGCATGGACCGTGTAACTCTCTGATTTAGAGCACACGACCGTGTCACAAATACCCAACGCACACACATTTCAGATACTATGTGTGACACCCCTAATTTGACCCTAGTCGGAAAGCAGTTTCGGGACCGCTAAACCGAGTAACCAAATTATTTGAACATGATATTTATTGTCTAAAATAAATGTGTGAAAATTTTAAGCTTCGATTTAGTAAATTTCATGTGAATTTAGTCAATAGGACTTATGTGTGACATTTTTGAAATGTGATAGATCAAAACATAAGGACCTATTAGTGCATGTTGAAAAAGGGGGGACTTGCATGTCAATTTTCCCCCCATCTAGTAGTGACCGGCCATGACATTAGGATGGACAAAGGGTGATGGGCAAAACATGTCATAGACATGTTGTGTTGGTGCATCATGGGAGGAAATAATAAAATAAAGAGCATGGGCAATAAAATATTAGTGTTAGTAGGATGAGAAACAAAAAAAAGAAAGGATATGTGTGATTGTCCCCCCTTGCCGTGAGTTGAAGGAAAGAAAAACAAAAAAAAAGTGTTCATCCTTTGGTTCATCCTTGGCCAAAAATTTTAAGGAGGAAGGAAGAAGAAAGATTGAAGAGGTTCGGCCATGCATGTAACTAGGCTAAGGTATGTTTGATGATGTTCCATGAGATGCATGCATGTTTTAGTTGTTAGCTTGAGTTCTACCTAGCCCATGGTCTAAATCTTGCTATGTGATGGAAATGACACTCGGCCATGGATGCATCATTCTTGCTTGGTGTTGATGTTCTGTTGGTGAGATATCAAGTTATTTTTGTGACCAAGTTGAGATTTGAATTTTTCGAATGAGTAAGGTTTTCGGTTATGTTGTTTTGTATGAGTAATGGATTGTTGAGTTCATGCTATTATGAATAAAATTGATTAAGAGAGGCTTGAGATAATTAAATATGCATGTTGGTGGTAAGATGAGCATTCGGTTTTTATCATGGAAGCATAGGAAGCTTGTTAAAGTTGAATTTTAGAAAAGTTAAATGTGTGTGTGCTTGTGCTAGTGCCGAATGTGCCTAGGGTGATTTAGCATTGAGTTTGGTGTTATATGAATTGAGTTTTATGGTTTTGGATTTTTAAATGTTGATAAATACTTTGAATAATATATATATGTGGCTTTGAAATGTGAAACTCGGCCAAGTGGTTATAAGCATGATTTTAGAGATTCAATGATATTCGGCCGATTTGAATAATTCATGGCACCCCAAGCAAATTAGTTTTAGATGTTAATAAATATTGAAATTATTTAAAAGCATATTACCGAATGTGATTTTAGTCAATGATTCGGTTATGAGTGCTGATTTGTTTTATAATTAGCCGAATGTGTATATGTATACTATGAGGTAGTTTAGCTTAAAGAAAATTAAGGTGCTCGGAAGGTGATTGTCGTGGATAGTTTAAGTAATGAAATTTAATTTCTGTTATGTAAAGTGACGACATTGCTGTTTGCAAATTTGAAGTTAAAAATTGTTGATTGAGCATCAAGAGCTTATGGAAACAAAGTCAGATCGTGGAAAAAGGGAAATTGGTCGAATAGTCGGAATTGACGTACATTAGCGATCGAGGTAAGTTTTAAGTATTAAAGCCTATAATGTGATTGAGTATGATATGTTAAGCACATATTAAAAGAATCATAACTCTATTGTAAATTTTTATGCATATAGCCTAATGGCTATTATGAAGTATAGGTAAGTTATTGATATGATATGTTGCCAAATGGATATGATATTATGAAGTGCTAAAAGGATATGTCAGAAGAATAAAATTGTGATAAACCTGCTCAGGACAGCAGCAGTAACATGAATTTAGAAAATCACCATAAATTTATGGACTTGAATTAGAGGCTGAATGAGACATGAAATTAAAGCTTAATGAGTCTAGTTTCTTATAAAAGAAACCGTGTAAGCAAAGGGATTTCCGATAATGAGATACTTAAAGTTGTGTGAGACAGCGCAGAATGACACTGTAATCCTCTGTTCTGTTTTTAGAAAATCATTATAAATTGTACAAAAATGGTTATAAGATAAAATTTATATTCTTAGACTCCTTAATGAGTCTAGTTTCAAATGAAATCAAATACAACACACTTTGAATTCTGTAAAATGTGAAATATGATTCGTAGTGAAGAGTGGTCAGATTAGTCAAACAGTGAAACAGGGGAAACTTTAAGAAAAATCTGGTATTGATTGGCCAAACCTAAAATTCTGGAAATTTTATGGATGGAATATATGCGAGTCTATATTCAGGAAAAATTAACGGAAAGTGATTTGGAGTTTTGTAGCTCCAGTTATAAATGATTTAGTGACTATTGCTCAGGAAAAACAGCTTGTGCTGAATTTGAGATTGTGTTGTAAACCTTGATAAACTTGTTCTAGTTGCTCATAAGCTATCGATTAAACTCATACGTGAATTCTAAATTGTGATATTGGAAAATAATAGATGTAGGTTCAGCCAAGAAAGTGTATATATGTGATAAGGCCTAATGGCCGATGTGATGAATGTGAAAGTGTATATGTGTGATAAGGCCTAATAGCCGATGTGATGAATGTGAAAGTGTATATATGTGATAAGGCCTAATGGCCGATGTGATGAATGTGAAAGTGTATATATATGTGATAAGGCCTAATGGCCGATGTGATGAATGTGAAAGTGTATATGTGTGATAAGGCCTAATAGCCGATGTGATGAATGTGAAAGTGTATATATGTGATAAGGCCTAATAGCCGATGTGATGAATGTGAAAGTGTATATATGTAATAAGGCCTAATGGCCGATGTGATGAATGTGAAAGTGTATATATGTGATAAGGCCTAATGGCCGATGTGATGAATGTGAAAGTGTATATATGTGACACGGCCGAGTGGCCAACGTGATGGATGTGAAAGTGCATAAATGTGATAAGTCCCGAAGGGCATTTGTGTCAGTACTATATCCGGGTTAAAACCCCGCAGGCTTTATGCGAGAATATTATCACTAATTAATGTCCGTAAGCTTCGTGCTCGTACTATATCCGAGCTCTAAAGACCCGATGACTACGTGTGGGAATTTTGTCCGGGTAAGACCCGATAACTTCGTGTGGAGATTATGTCTGGGTAAGACTTCGTAATAAGAATTGCTTATAAATATATTCAATGCGAAAGGTTAAACAGGTATGTACTCCAAGTTTATATGTGAGCTTGATTTGCACTAAATCATAAGGTAGTTATGTGATGCATACGAGGGCAATCTATGAGACTATTCCTATGATTATGTGACATCAGATCAGTGTGAGAAGTGATGTGAAATCATACGATATATCTATGTCACATGAGCTCACTTTTATGTGAAAGTTTATCTGCCTATTGTATATGATGAGATGTGCATATTCGGTAAAGGGATGGTATGCCCGAAGGAAGAGTGAAATAAAAATACGAACAACTATGTTATAATTTGATTGTTATCTGTTGACACTGCTTAAAACTTACTAAGCATTGTAATGCTTACTCCGTTTACTCTGTTTCCTCTGTTTTATAGATCTCATTGCGAAGCTACAGGCTCGGGGATCGTCAGCAACTAGTCACACTATCACTATCCACTGTTTGGTACTGCTATGTTTTGGATTATCTTATGGCATGTATAAAATAGACTAGTGGCGGAAGAATATTTTGGTTAATGTATATAGCCATGCGAAAATGGCTTATATATGTTTGAGCATAATGTTATAATCATTTGGTATGGAATGGCTAATCACTATCATAATTTGTGCTATTTATGCTAAAAGGGCTAGTTGAATCATGGAAACTATGAAATAGGTAAAGTCTACCTTAAAGGCAGATGCTGGCAGCAGCAGTGATGTAGATTTGAAAAATCACTAAAAATAGTAGGATTGGAATTAAATAATTAATAAATTATGTAAACGAACCTTGATGAATCTATTTTCATAGGAAAGTAACGAAATGATCATATGGACAGTATGTTAAGAGATATTCAGGTTCTCGTGAGACAGGGCCAGAACGGTTTCTGGATTCCCTGTTCCGACTTTGGAAATTCATTATAAATTAACCAGAGATAATTAGGAGTCATGCCATACATGTATAGATTCCTCTCTGAGTCTAGTTTCTATAGAAACAAACGACATCTGTATTGAAGCTCTGTGCAGGGAGATATCCAAGTCGTAATGCGCAAAGGTCAGTGTAGTCGATCCCTGTAACATGGGAGACTTTGACTAATAAACTGTACTAATTGGCCCGACCAAAAATTCTAGAAAAAAATATGTAGATGGGCATATGAGTCTAGTTTCAGGGAAAAATTACGAAACTGATTTTCAAGTTGTGAAACTCAAGAGATGATTTTTAAGGTGACAGTGTCACAGTTAGCCAACTGCCTGGAAAATTTTAAAATGGACTGCGATAGTAAGCGAATTTAGTCTGTGAACCCCTCGTGTCCGACTCCGGCAACGGTCTCGGGTACGGGGTGTTACACTATGAGTCATAACAAAACATAACTAGATTTTCTTATTAAATGCCATATAACCAATTTATCTGAAATCTACCAAAAGAGTACTTGAGATAATGTGTTTCTTTGAGCTTGATCTGATCTCCCAACCACAAAACGAAATCTACAAAACAAAGGAAAAATAGAGATAAGCTTACTTGAAGCTTAGTAAGTTCATAAAAATAACAGTAGAGATTTTTAACTTAACAGAACAATTGAATAACTAATAAAGTAATTCCTTGTCGTTCACAATCCTCCATTGGTAAAAGCTACATGTTTCATTAAATCAATTTCCTTAGATGTCATAAGCTCGTCATTTTAGAAATGTAGGGTATCGCTCATTTGAGCTAGTTTCTAAAACATTGATCATTTTGCAATGCCGCTCACACAAGTTGACGAGGATCTACTACATATGCAGGACCTCTGTAACACCCCAAACCCGGCCTGGAAGTTTGGCTCGAATCTGGCGTGTCACATTGAAGTGTTTTTCGAAAACCATGTTTCCATTAAAAACCCTTCTTAATAATTAAAAACTTATACCCTTTTTAAACCTTGTTAGAAACCTCAGCTAAATAACATTCTTAACAACTTTGTAAAAATCTTGGTAGTTGCGAAAGCTTAATTTAAAAACAATTGCGGATACGTGATGTTTTGAACAACAGTAGTTGCTTTGGAAAATCGTGTTCTAATATTAGCAATTATAAGAACAATAAATAAAATTCCAAATTTGAAATCCAGAAAATTACAACAGCTTTACTACAACCCACACAAAACATTTAAAAGTAATAATCGAAACTATAAAATAAACAGTGTGTGTGGCTTCCTTCAAGCCCCTCGTAGCTCTGATCCATCTAAGGCTGAAAATTACCTGAAAGGTTAATAAACGGGGTGAGTTTACGAAAACTCAGTGTCAAATCCCCTACTATAAAAAGGAACATCCAGTCATATAAAAGAATTAAAAATGTGGCCCTAGCTTTACTTACAGTTTTAGTATCAATTGGGCCTTAGCCCACTATAACAGACAGTACCAAATTGGCTTTAACCCATTACAGAATAAAAAACATTATCAGAACTAGAATCAGAATCAGAATCAGAATCAGGTGACAGAATCAGAATCAGAATCAGTATCAGGTAACATAATCAAAATCAGAATGTGAATGCAATCCAAACCCAATCCAGTCGTATACACCCCCGTACCAACCCTACACTCCATGTGGGGAATAGCTCAACCCACCCAGCCCTACACTCCATAGTTGCAGCATTACTGCCAGAACAGATATTGTGACAGAGCCACCAGATACAGATATTTGTGGCATAACCACCAGAATCAGATACTGTGGCAAAGCCACTTAATAGAATACACGGTACAAAGCCATCGATAACTGTAATAACTTCGGCACATAGCCATCAGTGACGGTAATATAACTGGCACACAGCCTTCGGTAAATATGATCGACACAGAGTTGTCAACAAATATGTTAGGCACATAGCCACAGGTAAATACGTTTGGCACGAAGCCATAGTCAAGATGGCACAAAGCCATATTTAGGTTGGCACAGAGCCATCGATAATGGGTCTATAATCGGCACGAAGTCCACAATATCGAAAAGAAGCCTACAATAATAGCACACAGCCTTCGGTAACATGACCGACACATAGCTATCGATCGGTCCACAGTCGTGTCGGGCGACCCGTGCGACTTTAACAGATCAGATCTTCCTCCGTACAAAATCCCAACCCATGCAACATGTCATGTATGCAGAATGTCATGCCCATATTTGAATCAAACAATCACAGTCAAGTCATTCATATCACCAACATATATTCACAATCAAATCTGTCAACCACACAATCCAAGTCAGTCACTTGCCCACAAGGGCAAAACAGTCATTTAACATCCTAGGGGCAAAATGGTAATTTTACCTCACGAGGGTATCTTGGTAATTCTACCCTACAGGGGTATTTTAGTAATTCTACCCTACAGGGGTATTTCGGTAATTCTACCTTACAGGGGTATTTTAGTAATTCTACCTTACAGGGGTATTTCGGTAATTCTACCTTACAAGGGTATTTTAGTAATTGTACCTTATAGGGGTGTTTCAGTAATTCTACCCTACAGGGGTATTTCGGTAATTCTACCCTACAGGGGTATTTTAGTAATTCTACCTTACAAGGGTATTTCGATAATTTTGTAAATCGAGGGTAAAACGATAATTCTGTAAATCGGGGGTACTTTGGTAATTTTACAAGTCGAGGGTATTTTAGTAATTTTGCAAATCGAGGGTATTTTAGTAATTTTGCAAACTAAGGTATTTCGATAATTTCACAAATCAAGGGTATTTTGGTAATTTTACAAACCAAGGGTATTTTGGTAATTTTACAAACCAGGGGTATTTTGGTAATTTTACAAACCAGGGGTATTTTGGTAATTTTACAAACCAGGGGTATTTTGGTAATTTTACAAATCCAGGGTATTTTGGTAATTTTGTAAACCAAGGGTATTTTGGTAATTTTACAAACCAGGGGTATTTTGGTAATTTGGTAAACTAAAGTATTCTAAATAGAGATAACAATACGAATGAGCCTAAAGCCTTTCTCGGCCCAAATGGGCCCACACGCTCGTGTGGCCCTTTTAGCCCAAATCTAGCCA
Organism: Gossypium hirsutum; assembly: GCF_007990345.1. Classification (NCBI taxonomy): domain Eukaryota; kingdom Viridiplantae; phylum Streptophyta; class Magnoliopsida; order Malvales; family Malvaceae; genus Gossypium; species Gossypium hirsutum. Next base: position 36,872,204 of record NC_053431.1, on the reverse strand, counting down.
CAGATATGAGATTCACCTACCCTAGTCCAATATTTACTACACAATCAAACAACTTATCCAATTGGGCTCGTAGGCCCATTGGGCCCACATGGCCCCTTTCGGCCCATCGCGGCCCGAAGTAGCCATCCTACAGCTAGAGTAGTGAGAAATACACACTTGATTGGAGACTGGAGCTAATCCACGCTCCGAGCACTCTTAGCCGACGCCCAACCCAACCGAGCTCGCCACAAAGCGAAAGGAATCAGCCAAGAAAGGTACCTTTACTCTCCTCATGGTTCTCTCTATTTAAAGCCAGCTTCGCATCCACTCTTATGTTAGCTTCCCGATGTGGGATCCCTCCATCATCAGAGTTTAAATTCAACACCAACTCTTGCCGCCCCCTGTTAGCAAAATAAATGCTCTTTGCTTACCATGGGATTCGAACCCATGCCTCCCCTTAAATGCTCCACACGCTACTTGCCACTAAGCCACAAGGCTTTTTGTGTCACAATTTCTCCAACAATATTCTTAAGGCCTACCTACTACACCCAGGGTTTGATTCACCTTAAACCAAAATTTTTGCTAGAGTCCAGGTTTGAACCCAGGACTTCTCCAACACTTCCCAACACACTTAACCACTAAAACAAGCCTTCAACTACGAAATTTTCACGCACAACAGAATATTATAAGCTGCCTTCAACCGCTCCCATGCTCAAGGCCCAAAACTTCTAGGCCCAAATTCAGGGTGTTACAACCTCAACCATCGCTAAGATTCATTCATCATAATAGTATATTCAGTCGTTGCACTAGTTCACGATGCTACTGTAACAACCTATTTTTAGTCAAATTGAAATAGTGGTTTCGAGACCATAAACCCAAAGTTAAAATATTTACTTTATTATTCTTGTAATTTTTACAGCAAGATAAAATGATTGTGTGAAAATTTTGTTAAGAAAATTTATCGTTTGAGTGCTTAATTCGATAAAAAAGACTAAATCGCGTAAAGTGCAAAAGTGAAGTTCTAATAGCTAGAAGTATTAAATGGCTATGAAATTAAAAAGTGGAAGTCCTTATGGTGTAATTAGACCACTGATAGCATGAGTGGACAATTATGTACATGGTTTAAGTAATTTTAATGGTTTAATAATAAGGTTAAAAAGGTAAATCAGTGAAATAATAAGTAAAATAATAAAATAACCAAAGCTATCATCTTTCTTCTCTAATTCTTCCATCGAAAATTGAAAGTTGAAGAAGCCATGGGAGTGTTTTAGGGTTCGATCATTACATTGCTCAATTGGTGAGTGAATTTCATCTCGTTTTTAATGATTTCTATGTTTCTGAGATCGTTGCATCTTAATCTAGCAAACCCAAGGACTAATTTACAAAATCGTTAAAGGTTTAGGGTTTTTCCATTAATGAATGTTGATGTATTTTGATGTTTAAAGGTAAAAAATGCATGCTTGTTGTGAGATAAACAACATTTGTTAAGTGATTTTTAGTGTAAAGTCCAATTAGGGATTAAATTGGGAAATGTTGAAATTTTGAGGTTAAATTGTGAAATAAATGAAAAATATGGGCTGCTAGGGACCTAATTTAATTTCGGCTAGCATGGGTTTTTGTTGAATTGCATGAATTTGTGATTTTATGAAATGTTAGGCATAAAAGTGTAAAGTGGCTTTAAAGTGTATTTTGAACTAAATTGAATAGAGAGATTATTAAATAAGCTAAATTTTGTATTATATAAATCAAGATAAGAGAAATACGGACTTAGATAAGGAAAGAACAAGGTTTTGGATTAATCGACTCGTTTTACTGTTTTTGCATCCGAGTAAGTTCGTATGTAATAAGCTTTGTTTTAATTGTATTTTAAATGCTTTGATATTGTATAAATTGTAAATACGACCTTGTGGACACATTCGACGATGAATTGGCAAGGATAAATCCTGGTTGAACTTTAGAAATAGATTAGGATACGAATGACATGTCATTAGGGGTTATTATTATAGTGGATGCTAGTCCATACGTCCTACCGGTGGCTGAGTTATCCAGCATGTGTTGGGGATTATCATCAACTTGTGTGAGTAGCATCGTGTAGTTACGTCATGACCGTCAGCTTGTGTGAGTAGACTCATTGATAGATCGAGAGTGAGCATTATTAAGATATGATATTAAGATAGCTTTGGCTATGTATTGGCACTTCGGTGCAAGATTTATTGAAATAGCTTCGACTATAAATATTGGCCCTTAGGGTGCGAGATTCCTGAGTATCTTGTATTATTCCAAATGGTTTAATAGGTATATCAAAGATAGGAAATAGTAAGAATAGACATGTATCAATACATGTATGTACGGAAACTATTATGCACCGAACATATGGAAGAAATGAGCTCATAGTTAAATAGGTGATTTGAATATATGTTAATGTTTTGTAGTATGTTATATGCCTATGTTTGAATGATAATTAAATGGTGAGTTTTGCTTATTATTTTCATACAAGCTTACTACGGTTTATAGCTTACATTATTTATTTTCCCGTGTTTTATTGTGAATCTAAAGCTAGCTTTGTAACACCCTGTACCCGAGACCGTTGTCGGAATCGAACACGAGGTGTTAACGAACTTAATTCATTACTTAAACAGCTCATACAATTCATTTTAAAATTTTCCAGACAAGCTGGCTAACTGCATCACAGTCGCTTTAAAAATCATATCTCGAGTTCCAAAATCAAAATCCAATTCTGTAAATTTTTCCTGAAACTAGACTTATACATCTATCTACTAATTTTTTTCTAGAATTTTTGGTCGGGCCAATTAGTACAGTTTATTAGTTAAAGTCTCCCCCATTTCAGGGTTCGACTACTCTGACCTCTGTGTATTAAGAATCAGATATCTCCCTGTATAAAGCTTCAATGACTATGCCGTTTGTCTCTAATAAAATTAGACTCAACAATGAATCTGTACATATAAATCATGACATTTAATTATCTTTGTAAAATTTATGGTGAATTTCCAAAGTCATAATAGGGGATCCAGAAATCGCTCTGGCCCTGTTTCACAAAAATTTAAACATCTTATAAAATATAGCTCATATACCTATTTTGTTTCTTCCATATGAAAATAGACTCATCAAGCTTCGATTTCATAACTTATTCATTATTTAATTCCATTTCTACTATTTTTAGTGATTTTTCAAATTCATGTCACTACTGCTGTCTGAATCTATTTTGTGATAAATTTTACCTATTTCATGGTTTCCATGGATTAGCTAGCAATTTGACATAGATAGCACCAAATATGATCATGATTAGCCATTCCAATGGCTAATCATTATTAAGCATTTCCATACCTCTCAATAACCATATCATAAGACCATATATACAAAATGATTATAATGCTATACTCAAAATATATATGCCATTTTCGCATGGCTATACGAATATATATACATTACCAAAAGATACTTAATTAACAACAAAGGTCGGTCCTATACATGCCATTATCAAAGTTCAACTAAAAGAGTACCAAAAAAGGGGCTTAGATAGTGTGGATGACTTCGAATTTGACACTTCCGAGTCCGATAGCTGACGAACAAAATCTATAATACAGAGAATTTAAGCAATAGAGTAAGTGTTTCGATGCTTAGTAAGCTTATAAGTAAGGAAATCATTTGAAACAAAAACATAAAAGAAATAGCATTCATAAGGATAAATAATTTTCTATGCACAAGATCACATATTCATTTTAATTTACACTTCTATCAATATGTTTACACATTCGAAGTCAAACTTAACTAAATTTCATTTGAATCAATTTCATGTAACTCGAGTGAGCTATAGACTTCATATAACCCTAAGGAATGGCTGGGAGAGCATTATTCGATTACATAACCACAACTTATATTGTACCACATTTTTCCAATGTATATACGATCCATACCTGGTCATATTAGGGATTATGAGCACATTAATCGGAATTATTACGACAGAATCGCGCCTTTCCAAACATAATTACTGTCGTAATTTGTCTCGGATGTAACAACCAGCACGAATGCCTTCGGGACTTAACCCGGTTATAATAACCCGCACGAATACCTTTGGGACTTAACCCGGTTATAATAACCCGCACGAATACCTTCGAGATTTAACCCGGTTATAATAACCAGCCCGAATGCCTTCGGGACTTAACCCGGTTATAATAACTAGCACAATTGCCTTCGGATCTTAGTCCGGATATAGTAACTAGCACAAATGCCTTCGGATCTTAGTCCGGATATCATCCGAATAATCATGCACATATATCAATATATCATAACACATCTGTATTTCATTTTCATTACTAGAACTCAAGCACAAGACACTTATCAACCATTCCCATTTTCGGCTCAATAGCCACATACAAAGAGCATGATTTCAATTTGCTTTATAACATGATCTCTATACACATTCGACTACCAGTCATAAGTATAAACTAATTACCTCGATACATAATTCAAGTAGAATCATTATATCACCGTTTATTTGTTATGCTTATATTTCGTGATTTAATCAAATCATAAACTAAGTTCCATTACTCAAAGACTTACCTCGGATGTTGTCAAACGATTTCAACGGCTATTCGATCACTTTTTCCTTTCCCCTATCCAACTTTGATCCTCTAAGCTCTTGAGCTAAATCAAACAATTTACTTCCCAAATCAAACATAGTCATACAGCATCCATATACATTTTAGAACCAATTCACTTGAATTAATTGCCCACTTAAGTCTCTCATCATTTCATTTTCAAATTTGTATATTTGGTAAGTCACATTAAACAATTATACATATAGCTTTAATACATTTTATACTAGCCGAAACGTACCATCAAGATATACTTTACTCAAATAATTTACCTTGGCCGAACATGTACAATGTTTTGTAGCTTAATAATTATAATATACATCATGTATTTATAATATTTGTGCGGCCAATTATCCATGGTCATACACACACAATCAAAAATAAATACCAAAATTTTCATATCCTTTATGCCCTAAGCCGAATACACTTGTCATGTTCACCTACATTTTTCAACAATTTCTTCTTAATCAAACGCATATTTGGCTAGAACCATGGAACTTTTTAGCAATTTTTTTTTAATTTAACACCTAATCGATTATAACACATTTAAGCATTCTTTTCATTTTATTAACTCAAACCATATACATTACTCAAGTACAACATTTTCATATTCGGCATTAGCATCAAACATAATAGCCAATTCTTCCCACTTTGAATCTATGCATCTATTTGATCATAGTTTGTTCAAGCACTCATACAACAAGATTCATCCAATTTAACAAGAAACAAAAACCTTATTTCTCCATAGCTACTATGGCCGAAAGTTCTAGGCATCTCAATACCGAAATTTCTAACATGGGTTACCTAAAGAACTTAGTGATTAGTTCAAATTTATCTAACATTTCAAAAATTTACATGAATTTCATACCTCAATGAAGACCTAAATGACCGAATGGCTCCTTTCTCCCCAACTCTTCTTCTCTTTCGGTTTTTGGAAAGAAACAAGGTGAATACTTTGTTGTTTTCACCCACCAACTATTTTATTTCTTTATTTTATTACATTCATTCATGATAATATGGCATTTAACTAAATAAAGCTTATAAAAATTGTCATATTTTATAATATAATAGTAACATGGCCGGCCACTAACTAGAAATGGGTAAATTAACATGCAAAACCATTCCTTTAAACACATGCATTATTAAACCATTAAAAATTAACCAATCACATTTCAAAAGTATCACATATAAGTCCTATTGAATAAATTCACATGCAAATGACCAAATCAAAGCTTGAAACTTTCACACTTGTATTTACTCACTTCATAAACATGAAATATAACTTATAATTATTTTTATAGCTCGGTTTTATGGTCCCGAAACCACTTTCCGACTAGGGTCAAATTAGGGCTGTCACAACTCTCCCCTACTTAAAGAATTTTCGTCCCCGAAAATCTTACCAGTGAATAAATTCGGGTATCGATCTTTCATAGATTTCTCGGTTTCCCAGGTAGCTTCTTCGATCCCGTGTTTGAGCCATAACACTTTTACTAAAGGAACCTTTTTGTTTTGCAACTCTTTCACCTCACGAGCGAGGATATGAATCGGTTCTTCTTCATAACTCAAGTCAGATTGAATTTCAACCTCTGATGGACTAATTATGTGCGAAGGATCAGATCTATAACGTCGAAGCATCGAGACATGAAAAACATTGTGAATCTTTTCAAGTTCAGGGGGTAAAATCAATCTGTAAGCGACTGACCCAATTCTATCGGATATCTCAAACGGCCCGATAAACCTCGGACTCAATTTGCCTCTACGGCCAAATCTGAGCACTTTTTTCCAAGGTGAAACTTTAAGAAACACTTTATCTCCGACTTGGTATTCAATGTCTTTTCGTTTCAAATCCGCGTACGACTTCTGACAATCTGTAGCTGCTTTCAGACTTTCCCTGATTACTTTTACTTTCTGCTCAGCATCTTTAATCAAATCAACCCCGAAGATTTTACTTTCCCTAAGCTCGGTCCAAAACAACGGTGTACGGCATTTACGACCATACAAAGCCTCGTAAGGTGCCATCTTAATACTTGATTGAAAACTATTGTTGTAAGCGAATTCAATCAAAGGTAAATATCGTTCCTATGAACCACTAAACTCAAGAATGCAACATCTCAACATATCCTCGAGTATCTGAATTATCCGCTCAGATTGACCATCAGTCTGGGGGTGAAAAGCGTGCTAAAATGCAAATTGGTACCCAAAGCTTCTTGCAATTTCTTCCAAAATCGCGATGTGAATCTCGGATCTCTATCAGACACAATAGAAGTAGGTACTCCATGTAACCTTACAATCTGAGATACATATATTTCAGCTAGTTTGTTAAGGGAATAATCCGTACGTACAGGAATAAAATGAGCCGACTTTGTCAGTCTATCAACAACAACCCAGATCGCATCTTTCTTGCTTGATGACAATGGCAACCCAGATACAAAATCCATCGTGACTTGATCCCACTTCCATCCTGGTATCATGATCGGCTGAAGTAATCCTGAAGGCACTTGATGTTCCGCTTTCACTTGTTGACATATCAAGCACTTCAAAACAAAGTCAGAAATGTCTCGTTTCATACCATGCCACCAAAACTGACGTCTCAGGTCGTTGTACATTTTCGTACTCCCCGGGTGAATTGACATACGGCTACAATGTGCTTCGTTCAGAATCATCGAAATAAGTTTTGAATTTCTTGGAACACACAATCGACTTCTGAACCTCAAACAATCGTCATCATCTATTTGAAACTCTGACTCCATATTCGAAATACATTCAGCCCGTTTTGCAACCAATTCATCATCAATTTTCTGAGCTTCACGAATTTGATGAATCAATAATGGTTTGGCCTCTAATTCTGCTACTAACACATTATCGGATAGAACAGACAAGTGTGCATTCATCGCTCGTAAAGCAAAAAGTGATTTACGACTTAAAGCATCCGCAACCACATTAGCCTTTCCCGGGTGATAGTTAATGACAAGCTCATAATCTTTTAACAACTCAAGCCAACGTCTTTGTCGCAGATTCAAATCTCTTTGAGTCATCAAATATTTGAGACTTTTGTGATCTGAAAATACATGGCACTTCTCACCAAATAAGTAATGTCGCCATATTTTCAAAGCGAATACGATGGCAGCTAATTCGAGATCATGGGTTGGATAATTTTTCTCATATGGCTTCAATTGCCTCGACGCATAAGCTACAACTCGACCTTCTTGCATCAATACACAACCCAACCCAAGTAAGGATGCATCACTGTAAATGACAAACTCTTTGCCTGATTCGGGCTGCACTAGTACTGGAGCTTCAGTCAAATAAGTTTTTAGTTGATCGAAACTTTTCTGACATTTTTCTGTCCATTCAAACTTAACATCTTTCTGAAGTAGTTTCGTCATTGGTGTGGCTATCATTGAGAAACCCTTTACAAATCGTCTGTAGTAATCGGCAAGTCCCAAAAAGCTCCGAACCTCAGTAATATTTCTCGGAGGCTTCCAGTTAAGTATGGCTGAAATTTTGCTCGGATCAACTCGAATACCCGATGCAGATACCACATGACCCAAAAAGCTAACTTCTCTCAACCAGAACTCACATTTATTGAACTTAGCATATAACTGCTTATCCCGTAAAATCTGCAACACTAATCTCAGGTGCTCAGCATGTTCGGTTTCATCTCTCGAATAGACCAAAATGTCATCAATAAACACAACTACAAACCGATCCAAATACTGTCTGAAGATCTGATTCATCAAATCCATAAATACTGCAGGGGCATTAGTGAGTCCAAACGGCATCACTAAGAACTCATAGTGACCATATCTCGTTCTAAAAGCAGTTTTGGGTATATCTGAATTTCGAACTCGAAACTGATAATAACCTGATCTCAAATCTATCTTTGAAAACACTGAGGCTCCCTTTAGTTGATCAAACAAATAATCAATACGCGGTAACGGATATTTATTCTTTATTGTCACTTTATTCAGCTGACGATAGTCGATGCACAACCTCATGGTTCCGTCCTTCTTTTTCACAAACAATACTGGTGCGCCCCAAGGTGAGAAACTCGGTCGAGCGAAACCTCTATCTATCAACTCTTGCAACTGAGCTTTCAATTCCTTTAATTCCGTTGGTGCCATACGATACAGAGCTATCGAAATCGGTGTAGTCCCAGGTACAAGTTCGATGCCAAACTCTACCTCCCGAACAGGTGGTAACCCCGGTAATTCTTCGGGAAAAACATCCGGATATTCACAAACCACTGGTATCGATTCAAGTTTCTTTTCTGATTCTTTATTATCAAGTACATATGCAAGATACGCTTCACACCCCTTTCTCACATATTTTTGAGCTAACATCGAGGATATTATTGTTGGCAATCTATTCAAAACAGTAGACTCAACTCGGATTATCTCATTATTTGCCCACCTCAAATCAATAGTCTTACTTTTGCAATTCACAACTGCATCATGTACGGTCAACCAATCCAAACCGAGAATAACATCAAATTCATCAAACGGTAAAAGCATCAAGTCAGCCGGAAAACAGGAGCCTCGGATTATTAAGGGGCATTTCTTACACACCTTGTCGACAAGCACATAACGACCCAAAGGATTCGACACTCTAATAACAAACTCAATAGACTCAACAGGTAAAGTCTTACTGGATGCTAAAGTCTCACATACATAAGAATGAGTAGATCCAGGGTCAATCAAAGCAATCACATTAGTATCAAAGAGAGTGAAAGTACCGGTAATAACATCAGGTGAAGAAGCATCCTCGTGTGCACATATAGCATAAGCTCTAGTAGGAGCACGAGCCTTAGATCTGGTGATATCATCTTTAGACCCTCTCTGACCGCTGCTAGCGTTCCCCGTATTCCTAGGTGGCCTACCTCGTGCTGTAGTAGCACCCAGTTTCCCACTCTGATTTACATTCTGTTCAGACAGTTTCAGACAATCTTTGATAAAGTGGTCGGCTGATCCGCACTTATAACAGGAGCGGTCATGGAATCTACAACTCCCCGAATGCCATTTACCGCAATACTGGCACTCTGTCCTGTCCCGATGATCATTTCCAACACTGGCAACCGAAGTGACTCGCGTACTCACAGGGGGTCGATCACGATCTCGTCTGGAAAAGCCCGAAGTGTCTTTAGATCGGCCTGGATCATTTCTAAATTTCTTTGATGGTTGTTGAAAGGGCTTTCCCGGAGATCTCTTAAGAAACTCTCTTGCTTCCACTTCAGCTTTTCTTTTCTCCTTATTGAGCTCTTCGGCTTTGCAAGCTCACTCGACAAATACTACAAATTCTCTAATTTCAAGAATGCCAACATACAGTTTTATATCTTCGTTCAACCCGTCCTCGAAGCGTTTACACATGATAGCCTCGGACGAAACACATTCCCGAACGTATCTACTAAGTCTGACAAACTTTCGCTCATAATCAGTAACTGTCATAGAACCCTGCTTAAGCTCAAGAAATTCTTTCCGTTTCTGATCGATGAATCTTTGACTGATATATTTCTTGTGAAACTCGGTTTGAAAGAATTCCCAAGTAACCCGTTCTCTCGGCACGACGAAAACCAAAGTATTCCACCAATAGTAGGCAGAATCACGTAACAGAGATATATCACATTTTAAACATTCATCAAGTGTGCACGATAATTCATCGAACACACGAACGGTATTATCAAGCCAAAACTCAGCCTCATCACTGTCAGTAGCCTTGAACTCAGTAGCCCCATGCTTCCGAATCCTATCAACCGGGGGCTTGTTCAACCTCAACGGGTCAACTACAGGAGATATTACAGGTGCAGGGTTTGTATTATTTGGGGGTGAGGGTTGTGCAACAGCCGGATTAGTTCGAACATATTGGGTAAACCAGTCGTTCATCATAGCATAGAAGGCTTGTTTTGCCTCATCATTTTGATTACTTGCATTAAATTGAGAGTCAATCGGCGCTGTCCCGTGCGCAGGAGCAGGCGCTACACTCTCAATATCGTCAGCTACTGCTCGATCAGGATCAGAATCCATTTCTATACGAAAACACATTTTTATCTGTCAGAAATCACCACACTATCATATTAACACATAATGGCATGTATAGCTAGACCCATACTTATTACGGTAGTCCTAGAATCGACTAAACCGTAGCTCTGCTACCAATAAAATGTAACACCTCGTACCCGAGACCGTTGCCGGAATCGAACACGAGGTGTTAACGGACTTAATTCATTACTTAAACAGCTCATACAATTCATTTTAAAATTTTCCAGACAAGCTGGCTAACTGCATCACAGTCGTTTTAAAAATCATATCTCGAGTAAATTTTTCCTGAAACTAGACTCATACATCTATCTATTAATTTTTTTCTAGAATTTTTGGTCGGGTAAATTAGTACAGTTTATTAGTTAAAGTCTCCCCCATTTCAGGGTTCGACTACTCTGACCTCTGTGTATTACGAATTAGATATCTCCCTGTATAAAGCTTCAATGACTATGTCGTTTGTCTCTAATAAAACTAAACTCAACAATGAATCTGTACATATAAATCATGACTTTTAATTATCTTTGTAAAATTTATGGTGAATTTCCAAAGTCATAACAGGGGATCCAGAAATAGCTCTGGACCTATTTCACAAAAGTTTAAACATCTCATAAAATATAGCTCATATACCTATTTTGTTTCTTCCATATGAAAATAGACTCATCAAGCTTCGATTTCATAACTTGTTCATTATTTAATTCCATTTCTACTATTTTTAGTGATTTTTCAAATTCATGTCACTACTGCTGTCTGAATCTATTTTGTGATAAAATTTACCTATTTCATGGTTTCCATGGATTAGCTAGCAATTTGACATACATAGCACCAAATATGATCATGATTAGCCATTCCAATGTCTAATCATTACCAAGCATTTCCATACCTCTTAATAACCAAATCATAAGACCATATATACAAAATGATTATAATGCTATACTCAAAATATATATGCCATTTTCGCATGGCTATACGAATATATATACATTACCAAAAGATACTTAATTAACAACAAAGGTCGGTCCTATACATGCCATTATCAAAGTTCAACTAAAAGAGTACCAAAAAAGGGGCTTAGATAGTGTGGATGACTTCGACTTTGACACTTCCGAGTCCGATAGCTGACGAACAAAATCTATAATACAGAGAATTTAAGCAACAGAGTAAGCGTTTCGATGCTTAGTAAGCTTATAAGTAAGGAAATCATTTGAAACAAAAACATAAAAGAAATAGCATTCATAAAGGATAAATAATTTTTTATGCACAAGATCACATATTCATTTTAATTTACACTTCTATCAATATGTTTACACATTCGAAGTCAAACTTAACTAAATTTCATTTGAATCAATTTCATGTAACTCGAGTGAGCTATAGACTTCATATAACCCTAAGGAATGGCCGGGAGAGCATTATTCGATTACATAATCGCAACTTATAATGTACCACATTTTTCCAATGTATATACGATCCATACCTGGTCATATTAGGGATTATGAGCACATTAATCGGAATTATTACGACAGAATCGCGCCTTTCCAAACATAATTACTTTCGGAATTTGGCTCGGATGTAACAACTGCACGAATGCCTTCGGGACTTAACCCGGTTATAATAACCCGCATGAATACCTTCGGGACTTAACCCGGTTATAATAACCCGCACGAATACCTTCGGGATTTAACCCGGTTATAATAACCCGCACGAATGCCTTCGGGACTTAACCCGGTTATAATAACTAGCACAATTGCCTTCGGATCTTAGTTCGGATATAGTAACTAGCACAAATGCCTTCGGATCTTAGTCTGGATATCATCCGAATAATCATGCACATATATCAATATATCATAACACATCTGTATTTCATTTTCATTACTAGAACTCAAGCACAAGACACTTATCAACCATTCCCATTTTCGGCTCAATAGCCACATACAAAGAGCATGATTTCAATTTGCTTTATAACATGATCTTTATACACATTCGGCTACCAGTCATAAGTATAAACTAATTACCTCGATACATAATTCAAGTAGAATCATTATATCACCGTTTATTTGTTATGCTTATATGTCGTGATTTAATCAAATCATAAACTAAGTTCCATTACTCAAAGACTTACCTCGGATGTTGTCAAACGATTTCAACGGCTATTCGATCACTTTTTCCTTTCCCCTATCCAACTTTGATCCGCTAAGCTCTTGAGCTAAATCAAACAATTTACTTCCCAAATCAAACATAGTCATACGGCATCCATATACATTTTAGAACCAATTCACTTGAATTAATTGCCCACTTAAGTCTCTCATCATTTCATTTTCAAATTTGTATATTTGGTAAGTCACATTAAACAATTATACATATAGCTTTAATACATTTTATACTAGCCGAAATGTACCATCAAGATATACTTTACTCAAATAATTTACCTTGGCCGAACATGTACAATGTTTTGTAGCTTAATAATTATAATATATATCATGTATTTATAATATTTGTGCAGCCAATTATCCATGGTCATACACACACAATCAAAAATAAATACCAAAATTTTCATATCCTTTATGCCCTAAGCCGAATACACTTGTCATGTTCACCTACATTTTTCAACAATTTCTTCTTAATCAAACGCATATTTGGCTAGAACCATGGAAATTTTTAGCAATTTTTTTTAATTTAACACCTAATCGATTATAACACATTTAAGCATTCTTTTCATTTTATTAACTCAAACCATATACATTACTCAAGTACAACATTTTCATATTCGGCATTAGCATCAAACATAATAGCCAATTCTTCCCACTTTGAATATATGCATCTATTTGATCATAGTTTGTTCAAGCACTCATACAACAAGATTCATCCAATTTAACAAGAAACAAAAACCTTATTTCTCCATAGCTACTATGGCCGAAAGTTCTAGGCATCTCAATACCGAAATTTCTAACATGGGTTACCTAAAGAACCTGGTGATTAGTTCAAATTTATCTAACATTTCAAAAATTTACATGAATTTCATACCTCAATGAAGACCTAAATGACCGAATGGCTCCTTTCTCCCCAACTCTTCTTCTCTTTCGGTTTTTGGAAAGAAACAAGGTGAATACTTTGTTGTTTTCACCCACCTACTATTTTATTTCTTTATTTTATTACATTCATTCATGATAATATGGCATTTAACTAAATAAAGCTTATAAAAATTGTCATATTTTATAATATAATAGTAACATGGCCGGCCACTAACTAGAAATGGGTAAATTAACATGCAAAACCATTCCTTTAAACACATGCATTATTAAACCATTAAAAATTAACCAATCACATTTCAAAAGTATCACATATAAGTCCTATTGAATAAATTCACATGCAAATGACCAAATCAAAGCTTGAAACTTTCACACTTGTATTTACTCACTTCATAAACATGAAATATAACTTATAATTATTTGTATAGCTCGGTTTTGTGGTCTCGAAACCACTTTCCGACTAGGGTCAAATTAGGGCTGTCACAAGCTTTGATTCGAAAATCGTCGGAAACTTCATCACACTATCCAACTATCATCTTGGTACTTTTGAATTTTAAGTATTTTGAGTATATAGCATGTAGAGGAACTTTGGTCATTTTGGGTTATGGTTTGATAATGAATTTAGCCATTTGAAATGGCTTGTAAATATTAATGTTTTGGTTTTGTATATAACCATGGGAGTTGGCTTATTTTGGTATAGTTGATCATGTATATATATGTGCTTATGGCTTGTCGGATGTGTTGGATGATGGTTATATGATGCTTGTTGATAGTAAGTATTATGGATAGCAAATGGTTAAGAAATGAATTTGGTATGTTTATGAGATTAGACCAAATGGTGCAAAATTGGAAGTGTTTATATTGATGATTTGAGATTAGGAATTTATGTATGAAATTGAATGGTATATTGTTGTATTGGTGTGATTTGAATTGGTTGGTATTAAAATGATACGAATTATGTTGGTTGAGGTTATTAGAATGCCTATTTTTATGCCATGAATTGTGCCATTTGAGTTTGATATAGGTACATGCAAAGTTGGGTGGCAAATTGGCTTGGGAAATAGCCTATTTTTGTCCACACAAGCAGAGACACAAGCATGTGTCTCAGCCATGTGTGACACACTGTCAGGTTGCACGGCCGTATGTCCCCTGGTGTTGAAATTGAAATCAAGTTAGTATGCTCCATAAGCCTAGCACACAGGTGTGTGACTTGGCCATGTGGCATAAGTCAGTATACCCTACAGGTTTGGCACGGCCTAGCAAATGGCCTAACACACGGGTATGTGTGGTCATTTTTAGGGAACACGGGCGTGTATGTTGGCCGTGTGACCCAAGTTAGATAGTTACACAGGGTCAGACATAGGCTGGGACACGACCATGTGATCCCATTTCGAATTTCCACACAGCTTGTGACACACATGGCCGGGCCATACGGGCATGTGTCCTCTGTATTTTGCAAAAATTTTCTAAGTGTTTCAAAAATTTCATAAGTTATTGGTTTAGTCCCTAACTACCCTAAATGTATGTTATGAGCCTCTTAGACTCCTATTAGGGAAGATGTGATTGATGTTTATTGATGATGATATGATATTTGAATATATATATGAAATGTATTGTTTAATTGTTTTAAAATGTCCGTAAATACTCTCTAATCCTATTCCAGCATTGAATACGGGTGAGGGGTGTTACATTTATCGGTATCAAAGGTACGGCTTAGTCGATTCTCAGACTAACATAGCGTATGTGAGAGTTTAGCTATCCATGCCATATATAACCTGTAATGGTGTGATATCTCCTCATAATTTAAATCGTGTTTTTGTATAGTAAATGAATCCCAATCAAGCTATAGCTGATGATGTCGAAAGTAATGCGCCTGCCTCCGTTCACGAAGTAACGCAATCAGAGTCGAGACCTGTATCAGGTAGCCTAGGAGGAGAGGCTAAAGAAGCCTTCTTCCAGATGATGAATCAGGGGTTTACGGAGTTTGTTCGAACAAATCTGACTGCTCAACAACCTCCACCGCCACCTAATCCCCAACTGGTTCCCGTAGCTCCTCAAGGTGTAGAACTTCTACGACTGAATAAGCTGCTAGTTGATAAGATTAGAAAACACAGAGTTGAGGAGTTTATAGCTAATGTTGATGACGATCATGAGAGATCTAAGTTTTGGCTTGAAAACACTATCAAAGTATTTGATGAACTTTCTTGCACATCGACTGAATGTTTAAAATGTGCTGGATCACTTCTGAAGGACATTGCATATCAAGGGTGAAATACCTTAGTATCTGTGGTACTGAGAGAAAGAGTTACCTGGGAATTCTTTCAAGTTGAATTTAAAAAGAAATACATCAGTCAACGGTTTATTGATTAGAAGAGCAAAGAGTTTTTTAAATTGAAACACGGCTGTATGTCTATGACCGAGTACGAGCGAGAGTTTGTAAGACTCAATAAATATGCTTGGGAATGTGATTCAACCGAAGCAATTATGTGTAAAAGGTTTGAAGCTGGATTGAACGACATTAGACTGTTGGTTAGGATTCTAGAATTAAAAGAACTTGTTTTTTTAGTTGATCGAGCTTACAAAGCCGAAGAATTGGACAAAGAATAAGAAAAGCTAATTTTGAGGCTAGAGATTCGAGAAAGAGATCGATGAGCAAACCATATCAATCGTCATCAAGAAAATCACAAGATTCGTATACTCGTTCAAATGCTTCCATCGGGTATCCAAACAGAGATCGTGGGAAGCAATACTCAAGTGCTAAAACACAAGCTACATCAGTATCGAGTGTTGGCAGCGTGAGAAATAACAAACCTGAGTGTCAATAATGTGGACGATGACATTTTGGAGATTGTTGGATGAATAACAATAAATCCTGTTTCAGATGTGGTTCACAAGAACATTTTATTCGTGATTGTCCTCAGTTATTCGCGAAAGATAATCTTCAGATTTCAAGGCCGGGTAATACAGTTGCCAGGGGTAGACCACCTCGAAGTGCTGGAATGTGATTAGTAGTAAAGGTGCAACAATAGATTCAACTGTGAGATTTGAGGGTAGAGCACCAGCCAAAGCCTGCGCGGTTCGCACTCCGTGTCATCACTAGATGTTATCACCGGTACATTTTCTCTCTATGACACTAATGTAGTTGCATTGATTGATCCTGGATTGACTCATTCATATATCTGTACGAATTTAGTGTCTAGTATTTTGGTTAAAGTGTCGAACCTCTTAGGCAAATATGTTCTAGTTGATAAAGTTTGCAAGAACTGCCCTTTGATGATTCAGGGTTACTATTTTTCGGCAAATCTGATGCTTTTACCATTTGATGAGTTTGATGTAATTTTTGGGTATAGATTAGTTGATGTTGCATAATGCTGTTGTGAATTGTAGATGAAAGACTATTGAATTGAAATGTCAAAATAGTGAAATCATTCGAATTGAGTAAGATGAGTCGAGTGAATTGCCTATTTCAGCTCAGAGATGTGTGAGAAAAGGTTGTGAAGCTTATCTTACTTATGTTTTAGATACAAAAGTGTCTGAATTAAAATTTGAGTCAGTGCCAGTAGTCTGTGAGTATTCGGATGTGTTTCCAGAAGAGTTACCGGGTTTACCATCGATTACAGAGGTTGAGTTTGGTATTAAATTAAAACCAGGAAAATCACCGGTATCTATAGCTCCATACAGAATGACTTTGATAGAATTAAAAGAATTAAAAGCTCACTTGCAAGAATTAACGGATAGAGGTTTTGCATGACCTAGTTTTTCGCCTTGGGGTGCGCTAGTGTTGTTCATAAAGAAGAAAGACGGATCAATAAGACTTTGTATTGATTATCGTCAGCTCAACAAGGTTACAATAAAGAACAATTATCCTTTACCGAGAATTGATGATTTGTTTGATTAGTTGAAAGAAGCGACAGTGTTTTTGAAGATTGACTTGAGATCTGGCTACTATCAGTTGAGAGTTAAAGATTTTGGATGTGCTGAAAACTACGTTCAGAACAAGGTACGGGCATTGTGAATTTCTTGTTATGCCTTTTGGATTAACTAATGCTCCTGTAGCTTTTATGTATTCGATGAATCGAATCTTTAGACCGTATTTAGAATAATTTGTGGTTGTATTCATTGATGACATTCTGATCTATTCATGAGATGAGTCTGAGCATGCCGAGCATTTGAGGATTGTACTACAAACATTGAGAGACAAACAACTGTTTGTTAAATTCAGCAAATGTGAGTTTTAGCTCCGAGAAGTCAGATTTTTGGGACATACTGTTTCAGCTGAAGGCATACAAGTTGATCCGAGCAAGATTTCTGCAGTTGTTGATTGGAAACCACCGAGAAATGTATCCGAAGTCAGAAGCTTTCTAGGTTTAGCTAGTTATTGTAGATGTTTTGTTAAAGGATTTTCGATGATTGCTACACCGATGACTAGATTGCTTTAAAAAAGACGTGAAATTCGAGTGGTTCGAGAAATGTCAACAGAGTTTTGAGCAGTTGAAAGCATTGTTAAATGAGGCATCAGTTTGGTTCAACCTGAGTTGGGTAAAGAGTTTCTTATTTTCAGCGACGCGTCATTGAACGATTTGGGTTGTGTTTTGATGCAAGAAGGTAAAGTAATAGCTTATACCTCGAGACAGTTGAAACCACATGAGAAGAATTATTTAACGCACGATTTAGAGTTGGCCGCTATTGTTTTCTCATTGAAAATTTGGCGACATCATTTGTACGGTGAAAAGTGTCATATCTTTATTGATCACAAGAGCTTGAAATATATAATGACTCAGAAAGATTTGAATTTGTGACAATGAAGATGGCTTGAGTTGCTGAAAGACTATGAGTTGGTGATTGATTATCATCTGGGGAAAGTGAACATAGTCATAGATGCTTTAAGTAGAAAATTATTATTTGCTTTGAAAGCGATGAATACTTAGTTAACCTTGTTTGATGATGGTTCAATTCTAGCATAGTTAAAAGCTAAACCGCTATTTCTTCAACAGATTTGTGAAGATCAAAAGTGTGACAATGAGTTGCAAGCTAAAAGAGTGCAATGTGAGTCGCATAGTGATTTAGACTATCATATCAGATTTGATGACTATTTAAAATTCCGAGATAGAATTTGCGTACTAAAGAATTCAGAGCTCATGCAGAAAATTCTACACCAAGGACACAGTGATTGTTTATCTATTCACCTGGGGAGTACTAAAATGTACAATGATTTGAAACAGTTGTATTGGTGGTCGGGTATGAAATGAGACATTTTAGAGTTCGTATCAAGATGTTTGGTTTATTAGCAAGTTAAAGCTGAACATCAAGGGCCTTCGGGATTACTACAGCCTGTGATGATACCAGAGTGGAAATGAGATAGAGTTATGATGGATTTCACATTGGGATTACCCTTGTCTCCGAAGAAGAAAGATGTTATTTGGGTTGTCGTTGATTGACTAATGAAATCTGCACATTTTATTCCAGTACGTACTGACTATTCTCTTGATAAATTGGCTGAGTTGTACATTTCAAATATCGTTAGATTGTACAGGGTACCAGTTTCGATTATTTTAGATAGAGATCCTAGGTTTACGTCGCGATTTTGAAAGAAATTACAAGAAGCTCTAGGAACAAGGTTGAATTTTAGTACCGTATTTCATCCGCAAACTGACGGTCAAATTGAGAGAGTGATACAAATTCTCGAAGATATGCTTCATTGTTGTGTTTTAAAATTTGAAGGCAACTGGGAGAAATATTTGCCATTGGTTGAATTCGCGTATAACAACAGTTTTCAATCGAGCATTAAAATGTCACCGTACGAAGCATTGTATAGTCATAAATGCCAAACTCTGTTGTACTTGACTGAACTTAGTGAGAAAAAGATTCATGAGGTTGATTTAATCAAAGAGACTGAAGATAAAGTGAAAGTAATTCGCGATAGTTTGAAAGCAACTTTAGATCGACAGAAATCATACGTGGATTTGAAACGTAAAGACATTGAATTTCAGATCGGCGACAGAGTATTTCTAAAAGTATCTCCATGGAAGAAAATACTTTGTTTTGGTCGCAAAGGCAAATTGATTCCGCGATTCTCGGGCCGTATGAGATTATCGAAAGAATAGGGCTAGTGGCATATCGGCTAGCTTTACCATCAGAGTTGGAAATGTAACACCCCTAACCCGTATCTGTCGGCGGAAAGGGGTTACGAGGTATTACCAAACGAAACACAACTTTCGGACATTCATGGATATACATAGAAATTAATTATCTTAATACATCACATTTGAATAAATACTAAATTAAACTAAATTTAATAGGTTACACATAAATTAAATAACATTCCACCATAATCGTTATTAAAAGGCTGAATATAAACATAAGGATTAAAACATCTCATTACACATTATTTAAGACCATACATACATGCAACCTTATTGTAAGTCTTATCTCAATCAACTTACTCATTAAAAACCTAAGTTACTATTCATATGGTCATTTATTAAAACTACAGCCGAATATATATATATATATAGCATGCAAAAATACATATGCCTTATTTGATGTCAACTTCCATTATACTTTATCGCTTTACACGCATGAAACTTTTCCAAGAACTAAACCAAATAATCACACATATTATTATCACTTATCAAGCAAAGTAACAATAGTCATGTTCCAAAACTAATTCAAAATTGACATATTTGGCAAAATATGTATATATATGTATCCATATATCCAAAAAAATCCACTTTTAATATCAAATACATGTTATCCCACTTTATCTAACATCCACCAAAAATTTCACCTTATTGCCGAATCAAAACATGGTTGTTTCACATGCAATTCACACACCTAAAGTCATATTTAAAATCAGTGATCAAAGACATATATATATATTATCCTTACCTACTTCATCACATAACCAAATATCAATACTTCAAATCATAGCCATTTACCTAATATATCCCATTTATATATCAAGCATATCATTCAACAAAATATCCTACCACAATTTCACATCAAACCAATTATATCAATCACATATACTTTGGTATAACTTTATCAACATTAGGAATATATTAACCATGGTTCACATATAAACACATATAATAGCCGCAACATCAAAACCATAATCAAACATGTCCATAGCATATTCAGAACTTAAAACCAAACTTATCATGAATAAACAAGCCATTTTCGCATGGCTTATATACATACAAACCAAAATCCAACATTTAAAAAGTATATTCCAGCCTATACATGCCATAGTTCAAGTTTAATTATAAAAATACCGAAACAGTGGATAGTTTGATGAACTTTGCTGACAATCCCCGAGTTTGTAACTTGAATCCAAAATCAATAAAACAGAGTAAACGAAAATACACAGAGTAAGCTAACTTAGCTTAGTATGCCTTAAGCAAATTAAACAATTAATGCATAATATCATCTCAATACTAAATCATTTCAATCAAATAATTCATCTTATACATTTGTAATCACATTTAATTTCAAGCTTTTAATTCCATATATATATAACATATAATTTAATTGAACAATTCCTCCTTGACCGAATGCTCATATAATCAAAATAATTAATTATCATCCAACCTTTAAAATCAAGATGTCAATATATAACTAAATGTACATACACTCATATACAAGCTTAAAAATCGTAATATAACATCACGTACACGAACTATCCATATGGCCAAATATACATGGTCTTGTATAAACATATTCAAAGACCAAATCCATAATATTCATATCATTCGATCATAAGACCGAGTACATATACCATAATCACATATATACTTCATTTGCATCACACATGATTTGTAACAAATAATCAAGTTACTTACTTACCTTATTTTAAGTAGGTAACAAGTTAATTCATACCTGGCTATTTAGCTCATTTAACATATTCAAATACCACATCAGCATGAAGTCTTTTAGGCATAAACTTATAAGTAATCACCGGCAAAAAGCCTGCTAGGCATAAACCTGTATTTTACACTGGCACAAGGCCTGCTAAACTCAAGGTTTGATTTTATACACTGGCAATAAGCCTACTAGGCATAAAGCCCGATTTAATTCACCAGCACAAGGCTTGCTAGGCTCAAAGCCCGAATATCACTGTTATAAAGTTGTCTCATAAACAATTTATATATCGAAAATTCCAAATATGCCATATAGTTCATACACTCTTTCAGATGTTATAACTCAGTCGAATTAGCTCAAATACATTATTTCCATGTTTAATCATATTTGGCTAACTTTACTATAAATCTATAAATTCCAAATCAGCATATTAACTCATACATAAATAGAAGTAATAATATCTATTTGCTTATAGACTTACCTCGGTCGATGAAAAACTAGTATAGATCGGCTAGTCGACAACTTTATTTTTCCCCCGATCTAAATCTGATTTTCTCTTTTCTCGATCTAAATTAAGATAAATTAAAATTATTAAATAAAATAATCAACCAAATTCATCCAAAAACACACAAATGGGAAAACTACACTTTTACCTCTGATATTTCACATTTTTCACAATTTAGTCCCTATTGCATAAAATACAAAATATGCACAATCTCACAACAACATAGTTAGGCCAAATATTCCTTATACTCATACTAGTCCATATATTTCATTTATTTCACATTTTAGTCCATCAATTTATTATTTTTACAATTTAGTCCTAATTACTCAAAATCATCAAAAACTCCAACATAAAACATGTTAATCTAAAACATATCTTTAATATTTCATCATCAAACATCACAAAACAAAAATATTCATCAATTGCATAACTCAAAACATTCATCAATATAAGAAATTCTAGCATGGGTAGGATAGTATTCGAAGCAACGATCTGAAAAATGTAAAAATTATCAAAAACCGAATTAAACTCATACCTTAATTTGAAATCCAAGTTGTTGAACTTAAAACCACAACCTAAGCTTTCTTTTTCTTTTAGTTTTGGCACTAACCAAGGATTATGAAAGCTTATTTTAATTTTTATGTTATATAATTACATATATTATTACGTGTTTTTCTAAATTAACCTTTATAATAATATATAAAACCTTTATAATTCATGGTCATTACTGTCCATGCTATAATCATTTAGTCAAATTGCAACATAAATGCTTCAACTTACAAAGCCATTAACATTTTGGCCCTTATACTTTTAACTATCAAGTTTTTAATTTACGCGATTAAGTCTGTTTACTTAATCAGACACTCAAACAACAAAATTAAATCACGAAAATTTCACGAATATAAATTCACACAAAATAAACACAGAAAATAATTTTTAAATATTTTTTTGACTTAGATTCGTGGTCCCGAAACCACTGTTCTGATTAAGGTCTAAATTAGGCTGTTACAAGAAAAGATTAACAACGTGTTTCATGTGTCGATGTTACGTCGATATAGATTAGATCCATTACATATAATTTCCCCATCAGAGATTGAAATTCAACCTGATATGTCGTATAACGAAGAACTGATCAGAATTTTAGCTCGAGAGGTTAAAGAATTGAGGAATAAAAGCATAACTTTGGTGAAATTTTTGTGGCAACGGAACGGTTTCAAAGAGGCTACATGGGAGCTCGAGGAAGCTATGAGAAAATAGTACACTAAACTCTTTTCTGGTAAGATTTTTGGGGACGAAAATTCGTAAGGGGGGAGAGTTGTAACAGCCCGTTTTTCGTCAAATTAGAACAGTAGTTTTAGGACCACAAATCTGAAGTCAAAATATTTATTTTATTATTATTTTAATATTTACGACAAGATAAAATTATTGTGTGAAAATTTCTAAAATGATTGTGTGAAAATTTCGTTAAGAAAATTTATCGTTTGAGTGCTTAATTCGATAAAAAGGACTAAATCGCGTAAAGTGTAAAAGTGATGTTCTAATAGCTAGAAGTATTAAATGGCTATGAAATTAAAAATTGGAGGTCCTTATGATGTAATTAGACCACTAATAGCATGAGTGTACATTTATGTACATGGTTTAAGTAATTTTAATGGTTTAATAACAAGGTTAAAAAGGTAAATTAGTGAAATAATAAGTAAAATAATAAAATAACCAAAGCTATCATCTTTTTTCTCTAATTCTTCCACTGAAAATTGAAATTTGAAGAAGCCATGGGAGTGTTTTAGGGTTCGATCATTACATTGCTCAATTAGTGAGTGAATTTCGTCTCGTTTTTAATGATTTCTATATTTTTGAGATCGTTGCATCTTAATCTAGCTAGCCCAGGGACTAATTTGAAAAATTGTTAAAGGTTTAGGGTTTTTCCATTGATGAATGTTGATGTATTTTGATGTTTAATGGTAGAAAATTTATGCTTGTTATTAGATAAACAACATTTGTAAAGTGATTTTTAGTGAAAGGTCTAATAAAAAATTAAATTGAGAAATATTTAAATTTTGAGGTTAAATTGTGAAATAAATGAAAAATATGGGCTGCTAGGGACCAAATTGAATTTCGGCTAGCACGGGTTTTGGTTGAATTGCATGAATTTGTGGTTTTATGAAACTTAGGGTTAAAAGTGTAAAGTAGCTTTAAAGTGTATTTTGGACTAAATTGAATAGAGAGATTATTAAATAAGCTAAATTTGATATTATGTAGATCAAGAAAAGAGAAATACAGACTTAGATCAGGGAAAGAACAAGGTTTTCAATTAATTTACTCGTTTCGCCATTTTTGCATCCGAGGTAAGTTCGTATGTAATAAGCTTTGTTTTAATTGTATTTTATATTCTTTGATATTGTATAAATTGTAAATATGACCTTGTCGACACATTCGACGACGAATTGGAAAAAAGAAATCCCGGTTGAACCTTAAGAATAGATTAGGATAGGAAAGACATGTCATTAGGGGTTATTATTGTTTTGGGTGCTGGTTCGTACGTCCTACTGGTGATTGAGTTAGCCAGCATGTATTGCGGATTCCCGTCAACTTGTGTGAGCAGTATTGTTTAGTTACGTCACGGCCATCAGCTTGTGTGAGGAGACCCGTTGATAGCTCGAGAGTGAGCATTATTGAGATATGATATTGAGATAGCTTCGACTATGTATTGGCACTTCGGTACAAGATTTATTGAGATAGCTTCGGCTATATATATATTGGCACTTAGGGTGCGAGCTTTTCGAGTATCTTGTATTATTCCAAATGGTTCAACGGGTATATCAAATATATGAAATGGTGAGAATAGATGCGTATTAATATAGGTATGTACGGAAACTATATATGCATCAAACATATGGAAGAAATGAGTTCATGGTTAAATAGGTGATTTGAATATATGTTAACATTATGGTTAAATATTTAGTAGTATGATATATGAATATATTTGAATGGTAATTAAATGGTGAGTTTTTCTTATTATTTTCATACGATCTTACTAAGCTTTATAGCTTACATTGTTTATTTTCTCGTGTTTTATAGTGAATCTAAAGCTAGTTCGGATTCTAAAATCGTCGAAGACTTCATCACACTATCCAACTATCACCTTGGTACTTTTGAATTTAAGTATTTTGAGTATATGGCATGTATAGGAAATTTGGTCATTTTGGGTTATGGTTTGATAATGAATTTAGCCATTTGAAATGGCTTGTAAATGTTAATGTTTTGGTTTTGTATATAGCCATGGGAGTTGGCTTATTTTAGTATAGTTAATAATGTATATATATGTGTTTATGGCTTGTGGGATGTGTTGGATGATGGTTATGTGATGCTTTTTGATAGTAAGTATTATGGATAACAAATGGTTGAGAAATGAATTTGGTATGTTTATGAGATTAGACTAAATGGTGAAAAATTGGAAGTGTTTATATTGATGATTTGAGATTAGGAATTTTGGTATGAAATTGAATGGCATATTGTTGTATAGGTGTGATTTGAATTGGTTGGTATTAAAATGATATGAATTATGTTGGTTGAGGTTACTAGAATTCCTATTTTTATGCTATGAATTGTGACATTTGAGTTTGATGTAGGTACACGCAAAGTTGGGTGGCAAATTGGCTTGGTAAATAGCCTATTTTTGTCCACACGGGCAAAGACACGGGCGTGTGTCTCAGCCGTGTGTGACACAGGGTCAGGTTGCACTGCAGTGTGTCCCCTGGTGTTGAAATTGAAATCAAGTTCGTATGCTCCACACGATCTAGCATACGGGCATGTGAGGCCGTGTGGCAAAAGTCAGTATACCCTACAGGTTTGGCACGACCTTGCACATGGCCTGGCACACGGGCGTGTGTGGCCATTTTTAGGTCACACAGGCGTGTATGTTGGCCGTGTGACCCAAGTCAGAGAGTTACATGGGGTCAGACACAGGCTGGGACACGGCCATGTGATCCCATTTTGAATGTCTACACGACTGGTGACACACACGACCGGGTTACACAGGCGTGTGTCCCCTGTATTTTGCAAAAAATTTCCAGGTGTTTCAAAAATTTCATAAGTTATTGGTTTGGTCCCGAACTACCCCGTATGCATGTTATGTGTAACGCCCCGAATTTGGGCCTAGAAGTATTGGGCCTCGAGTGTGGCTCCGTATGGAGGTGGTAAATCAGTATTTAATTGTGCAAGGAAATGACACAATTAAATGTCTACTTTAGTGGTTAATGGCCCTGAGAAGTGTCAGAGAAATCTTGGGTTCAAACCTAGGCTTTAGCAAAAATTTTGGTTTTAAGTGAATAAACACCTGGAGTTTGGAACAAGGCCTTTTAAATTATTGTGTTAAATAAATGACACAAGGAAGCATGTGGTCTAGTGGTTGGGGCGTCATTAAGGTTGTAAGGGAGCCTGGGTTCAAGTCTTGGCTCCTATAATTTATTTCGGTTTTCTTTTAAAAGAATTAGGATTTTGGCCTGTAGACATTTTAGTTAATTGAGGCTAAATGGTGACACAAAGAGCCTTGTAGTGTAGTGGCAAAGTGGCGTTACAAGGGTGGCAAGGAGGTCCAAGGTTCGAGCATTGGCATGGGATATTGATGAGTATTTATTTTTCACTTGGGGGTGGCAAGTGGTTGAATTGAGGTAGAATTCTATATGGTGGAAGGTTGATTTGGTCTTGGAATTTGAATGTGAGGTGGGAGTAAGTTAAGGAGGGGATTATGGAGGAGAATTTGGAGGAGTAAATCAAGGAATTCAAAGCTTGGAGAGTTGTAGTCGATTAGGGAAGCTTGTGTATGCAAATTCAGCTAGGGGTCTCTTTGGTAGGCATTTCGGCATTTTGGGAACTTTTAGAGTATTCTTTCTTTGTGCCAAATATTGAGTTTTGGGTGTGACACCTAGTTTCGGTTTTCCTAAGTTCCGAATTTGCATGTTTTCTTCTTGTGCATTTTTGTGCTCTACCTTGGTGACCCAATTGCTTTTAGGCATTTTCTCTACTCTCTTTCTCAAAGCCGAATATTGCCTTTTTCTCCTCTCAATCTTAATTCTTCTTTTAGTCGAACCTTTGTCCCTCTTCTCTCATATTCTAGCCGACTACAATTTTTGTTCTTTCTCTCCCTTTGTTTAAGTTTCAATGGTGGTGGTGGTAGTCATTCGGTGAGTTTTGTCTTCCAATCTTTCTGTAGTTTCAAGTTGCTTTTCTTATGTTTTCTTTCCTTGAAGCCGAATGCTTCTTCTTTTGGGTTCAGATTGCAACCTTTGACCCTCTATGTGTTATTGGTTCGCTGGGTCCTAGGTGTCTCGAAGGGCTTATCAAAAGTGCTAAAGCTTTCGAAACCTCTTTGTGATTTCATCTAAGGTAATCCTGTTCTTAATTATTTTGTTCAACTGGAGATAGATGTGCTTGTGTTGTGTGGTGGCTGAATATTTGTTCTCTAATCTAGAGGTTGTGCCTTTCGGATTCATGCACATCAACCCTTGGGTTAGGTAGTCGTAACTGATAGTTGACTCTTTTGTTACAATTAGTCAACGAGGAAGGGTGATCGGTTCTAGCCAACTATCGTAGAGGAGTAGGGTATTTTCTCAACCAAGGTGAGCAAAGGTTGTCGATTTGGGGGTAAAGCTAATCATTAACCCTATTGGTTGTAAAGCTGATATGTGTATCTTGTTTGACTTTAGGTTTGAAGAGCGTGGATCTTAGCTAGTTTTCGCAAGAAGGTGTGTAACCATATGCCTTGTTTTGATAAACGGCTGAAAAGCCAAAATTGTGCGTGATGATTACTTTGCTATGACTGTAGATCGGCAAAATGCCGAAAAGCCAGAAATATGGCGTATGATGACACACGAGCGTGCGATCGCGCGTGTGGTGAACCGAGCTCACGGAACGTGGGCGTACGACGAGGAAGGCCACCATTAGAAAATTTGTGGGCTTAAGCTATAGTGGGCCACGAAATGGGCTGAAAAGTGCCCAATGGGCACGCGGGCCCGCTGGTGTCAAATCAGCTGCTAGGTAGAATATGGTTGGGCTCATCATGTCGCGTACATGGCATAGGCCGTTTTGGGCCACGTTGGGTCAGACTGGGCCATGTGGGCCAATGGGCTTGTGGGCCCACATAGATAAAATAAATGTTATGTGGTAAGTTTGGACTGGGCTATGTTGTTCGTACAACCGTGGCTAGTTCTGGGTTAAATGGGCCGTATGGGCCCAATCGACCCATGGGCCCGCGTGGGTAAATTTTTCAGATAAGCGGGAAGTAGGTAGACTTGTCATGTCGTGCACATGACTTAAGTTGTTTTTGGGCCTCGATGGGTCGAAATGGACCGTGTGGGCCCAATGAGCTCGTGGGCCCCATACAGATAAAATCTGTGGTATGTGACTATTAATGAACCGGGCTATTTTATACAGATAACCGTATCTAATTTTTGGCTAAATGGGCCACACGAGCGTGTGGGCCCTACTTTGGCCAAGTATGGGCCTTAGGCCCATTTCCACCGTTATGTCTGTTTAAGTTACTTAAGTCGCTGGAGGCGACGGTGGACCATATGACGGGTCATAAATACCCTTAATTTTCAAAATTACCAAAATACCCCTGGTTTGTAAAATGACCGTAATGCCCCTGTAGGATAAAATGACCGAAATACCCTTATAGTGTAAAATTACTGAAATACCCTATAGAGCGAAATGACCGTAATACCCCTGTATAGTAACATGACGATTATGCCCTTATGTCCCGTATGACTGATGTGCTTATGTTTTACTTATATGATTGTGCTGAGTATGACTTTGCATACATGTAATATTTATAACATGACATTCTGCATTGGGGTTAGGATTCTGATTTGGAGGAAGAACTGTACTAGTGGCTTTACCACGTTTTTACTGTTCTAGTGGCTTTGCCACATTTACTGTTATTAGCAGCTTTGCTGCGTTACTGTTAGCAGCTTCGCTGCGATATTGGTGTGTTGGTTGGATGGGTCGATTTAATCCCGACATGGTGTGTTTGTTAGTACGGGTAGTGTGTTGGTTGGATTGGGGTGGGTTACATATCTGCACTATACTGATATTGTATTGGGCTTAGGCCCACACTGTTACTGTATAGGGCTAAGGACCAGGCTGTACTGATACTGAATAGGGCTCAGGCCCAGACTGTTACTGCATGCACTATTTTCTGTCTGACTTATACTGGATTACACACTGAGTTTTCATAAACTCACCATTTATTTTAACTGCGCAGGTAATCCCCAAGCTTAGACGATTTGGAGCCGCGAGGAGGTGGCCACACGATTGCAATTGATCTGCAACTTAACTTTATCTATTTTAAATTTCAGATTGGGCTTCTAATTATGTAATAAGGCCAATTGTGGGTTAAAATTTTAATTGGGCTTTAGATTATACATTTTTAAACTGCTAGTCTAGGTAAAGACGAGTTTTTAAAACAATTACTGTTTTCAAAAACACACGTTTTAAGCTTTATCGACTTAAAAAGCTTCTGCGTTTTTAAATCAATTTGATATAACACCGTTAGTTAATAAGTTGACCATTTTGATGGGAACTTTTGTTAAATAATAATAAAAGGATTTAAACTTAGTAATGAATTTTTACCATAAATATCAATTTTTTGAAAAACACTTCAATGTGACACGCCAGATTCGGCAATAACATCTAGGCTGGGTTTGGGGTGTTACATTATGAGCCTCGTAGGCTCTTCTTAGGGGTGATGTGATTGATGTTTATTGATGATTATATGATATTTGAATATGTATATGAAATGTATTGTTTAATTCTTTTAAAATGTCTGGTAAGACTCTGTAACCCTATTTCGGCACTGAATATGTGTGAGGGGTGTTATAGCTGGTCACACAAGCTACCAAAAATCTACAACTTATGCAAGATTCTCAACCACCAGAATGCTCTATACCATCAGAACAAAATATTTAATATTTAATCATTTCACGTCCCGACCCAAGGCCGAATCACCTTAATCGTTTGTATCACCAACTCTCTATTGATCAAGTATGCTTAGAAATTTTACATCTCAAATACAGAAAATGTATGGAAAGAAACACTAATTATAAAAATTAGAAATATGAACTTACAAGACTGATTTGCGGTAACGGTCCAGAATAGCTCTATCAATGATCGACGTTGTGTCAATTCATTATTTTCATTTACATTTAACATCCATCATTATAATCCAAAAATTACACAATTAAGACATATAATACATTTAAAAAATGTACTAAATTTAAACCATACAAACTTATTAGACTAAATTGCAGCAACGACAAAGTACATGAGCTATTTGATAATTTTCTCTTTTCCTTGGTTTTCCACTCGTTTAGGATTTAAAATAATAATTACATTCTATTCACTAATTTTAACAACAACATTAATTCATTTTATGCAAGTAAGTCCTTTTTGAAATTTTTACAAAATTACCCTAAACTTTTCACTTTTATTCAATTTAGTCCTTAAGGCCCAAACATGCAAATTAACCAATTTTATTCAAAACCCACCTTGACTGATTATTCAAAGGTCTCCATACAACCCCTATTTGCTTTATTTCACACCAAGTACAAGTAATTTTACCAATTTAACAATTTAGTCCTTAAACGTTAAAATCGTCAAAAACTACTTTACAAAATAGTCCTAACTAACAACAAAACTCAATAATCTTTCATAAAACTTCATTAACATCTAAGTTTCATCAATGGCTTAATCGTCAACATTTGAAAGTTTTACAAATTAATCCCCGAGTTAACTACATTAAGCTAATACGAGCTTAAAAACATAAAAAATACTAAAAATGGGCAAGAATTAACTACCTAACCAAGGTGCCCTAGCTTGGCCGAAGGTTTCCCCATGTCTCCCATGGCTAGTTGGCTTGTCCAACAAGAAGAAGAAAGAAAATCGATAATATCATCCTTCAAATCTTTTAATTTAACTTATTCTTTAATTATTTACAAAATTAACCTTTAATTTGTAACTTATAAATCAATAAAACATATCCCAAAATGTCCAATATATATGTATAATTACCATTTAAGGAAGGTTTAATTGCACAATTGGTCCTTCAATTAAATAAAATTCCAACTAAATAAACTTAATTACAATTTAATCCTAAACTGATTAGGACTAAATGAGAAAATAGCCCAAAAGTTAGTGAATTTAATCATGCCACCATTGCTTTGACTTTTTTACCATGTTTTAATTACCATATTGATCCTTTTACTATTTTAAATTTATAGCAATTAACTTTGACCTCTTTTACAATTTAATCATTTTATCTTAATTAAGCAATCAAGCGTAAAAATAACTGGACCAAACTTCAATTCAACTTTAACATGAGTCTGTAAATATTTAATAAAAATATTTACGACTTTAAATTATGGAAATGAAGTCCTAATACCTCATTTTCAATAACCATTTGACTTTTGAACCAAACCACTTATACTAACTTTTAATCCAATTGCTTAAAATCATCAAATCAAATAAAATATAAAAATTATTATTGACTCGTATAATTTAAATGCTAATTATATGGAGTTACTCATCGAATTTGTGATCCCGAAACCACTATTTTCAACACCGATGAAAAATGACCTATTTTACCACAATTCATTTATTTTACCAATTTGTGATCCTAAACATCATTACTTTTCATGGAATTCATTTATTTTTTCATAGTATTTTACCACAATTCTGACTTTTTGCAACTCATGGCTTGTGAAAATGACCCAGAATCATTCTCAGCCCGAATATTATAGTCAAACTCTTACAGATACACAATTTAGTCACTAGAAATTGCTAATCTCCTCAATTTGAACCAACATTTTCTTTGGATCATGTTGTTGAACTGGTTGTTCAATAATTTCCAAATTTTCTTGAACAACTTGATCTACTAGAGTGTTTTCAACAACTTGTGGATTTTTATTAATTGGTTGTTCGACACTCGACTGAGTGTGAGGGGTGTTATGTATGATAACCAATTTCTCAATTCCATAATTCTAGTGCTATGAGATGGACAATAGATACTGTATCCTTTCGACCTTTCGGCATATCCAATGAAATATCCCCCAATTTAACACCCCTAACCAGTATCCGTCGTCGAATTAGGGTTACGAGGCATTACCGAACAAATACAACTCAGAACAAACTTTCATTTCAATAATATTCATCTAGTAAAATTTTAAATCAAACTTTCATGCTTTGATTCTATAATTCATATAACTTCCAAATTTACATTCAATCAATATCAAAAGAAATCATGAAAATCGGATATTAACCCATAACCAAGTATATTTCATTTCACACGCCAATCATATATGTATATTTAAACATTTATGACATTCAAATAAATTATACATAAAACATATTTTTATCTCACTAATCATATGTGCATACTTTAAAACATGCAAATATACATCAATTCATTCCATATAAATAACATATATCATCATGACATTTGTTCACTTATCTGCAACAATTGCATAACACAGATACATACATTTATATATAATATCCTACTTATTATAAATTGAATATATCATCAATTTAACCAATTCTGTAATGTGACAGCCCAAAATTGACCCTAGTCGGGAAGTGGTTTCGGGACCACAAAACCGAGTCTTATAAATAATTAAAGATTATATTCTGTGTTTATGATGTGCGTAAATGCTTGTGTGATAGTTCCATACTTTAATTTGGTCAGTGTATGTGGAATTTATTAGTAGGGACTTATGTGAGACAATTTAGAAATATGCTAGGCAAGTGTTCAAGTGGCCCATTAATATATGTGGGAAAGTGTTTGTCCTTGCATGTCAAATTAGCCAAATTAAAGCATAGTGGCTGGCCATGCTATGGGTGGAAACATGTCACCAACATGTTATGCTAGTGATGTATGCTAAGAAAAATAAAATAAAGAGCATGGTAATTAAACAATGAAAGGAAGGGTGATGAAAAAAAAATGGTCTCATCCATACCCCCCTTGTTGCCGTGAGTTGAAGAAAGAAAACAAAAAAAAAATGTGTTCATTCTTGAACACCTTTGGCCGAATAGAGGAAAGAAAGGAAGGGGAAGAGCTTGAGAAAATCGGCTATGGTGGTTTGCTAGACTAAGGTATGTTTGATGTTGTTCTTGAGATGCATGCATGTTTTAGTAGTTGACTTGAGTTCTAAAAACCCATGGTTCAAT